>NC_073408.1:2391340-2691340 GCF_028641065.1 Leucoraja erinaceus | reverse complement strand
GTCAGGGAGTTTGGCAACTTAGATGCTTCTCTGGAGAATGAAACCTCCTGCAATTTCAGAGTTAGACAATCAAATTAGATTTCAATTGGTTTTATTAACTATTTTTATAACTTGCCGTGTGCTCTGAAAGTGATAAAATTACGTAAACTTTTATTTTATTTTATTTTGAATCGATGGAATTTACTTGAGTTTTTTCTGTGGTTGACATGATGGGGAAACCACAGGGGGAGAGATTATTTCAATATTACTTATCCGTAAATTTTTCTATTATTTTATGTTCTGCCTTTCATTGTTAGATCCATCTCATCGTAGGACAGCAATTCAAATATCTTATTTGGGATATGGTAATGTTGAGACACATTCACCGTGATAACATTCGCCGAATGTCACGTGATCATAGGTCATGTGAATTAGTAGCGGTAGAGGTGCTGCCTCACAGCTCCAGAGACCCGGGTTCGATCGTGACTACAGGTGCTGTCCATATGGAGTTTGCGCGCTCTCACCGTGACCTGCGCGGGTTTTCCCCGGAATCCCTTATTTTCCCTCACACTCCAAAGACATATAGGTTGGGCTGGGTGGGCCGAAGGGCCTGTTTCCGCACTGTATCTCTAAACTAAACTATATCTGTGTGGGAACTAAACTATACCAAACTAAACCCTGCGTAGGAAGGAACTGCGGATGCTGGTTTAAACCAAAGACTAAAAGCTGGAATAACTCAGCAGGAGAGAAGGAATGGGTGACGTGTCGGGTTGAGATCCTTCATCAGACAAAGAGTCAGGGGAAAGAGAAAGAAGAGATATAAACAGTGATGTAGAGAGATATAGAACAAATGTATGAAAGATATGCAAAAAAGTAACAATGATAAAGGTGTTTCATATCCTGCCGTTGCACTTCTGCCTGAGCCAAAATGCCTCACATTGTTGCCGATAGGGATGAGCCATGTTACCTCATCTCTGTTGCAAATATCCTCCTTAAATCACTTCTTTCAACTGTCCAAACATTGTTTGCTGGTAAATATTATACAGAGTATTCCAAAAACACTTTGTATAAATGACATACATCTAACCATCTGAAGCTTGCAGCTGAATTATGTGGCTTGAATTTTTTTGTAAACTGCTGGTCCCAAATACAGTTTAAAACCAGTATGTTATTGAGTGTTGTGTAACAACAGACAGAATGCATATATATCAACATTGTATCTGAAAAAAAGTTTCATCAAAATGGTTCTTTTCTCTTTGGACCTGATCCAGGAATAACTGAGGAAGGGACTCAACTCGATATGTCACCTATTCCTTTTCGACAGAGATGCTGCTTGACCTGCTGAGTTACTCCAGCTTTTTGTGTCTATCTACAGTTTAAACCAACATCTGCAGTTCCTTCCTACACAACAGATGAGGATCAGGCTTGAGACTGATAGAGCTTCTAAACTGCGGGTGCTGTGTTTGCCTGACTCTGTGAGGATGGTGGAATCGTTCAGTAACTCTAGACCTGATTTTTCTAATGTGTTTTACTGGACAGCCTCACATCCAAGACTCTGGTATGTCCACATGACCTCAGGTTGTGGCTTTGCACAATCTAATCCTACCTCCATGACTGACCTCAGGATACAAGCAGACCAACCCCATCTCTACCCGAGATCAGGACGTAACCAAACGCAACACTCCACTGAATGATCTCTGGACTTGGATAAGCATATGCATGAGGGGATGTTTCCGTTAGTGGGAGAGTCCAGAACCAGGGGTCACAGCCTCAGAATTAAAGGACGTTCTTTTAGGAAGGAGATGAGGAGAAATTTCTTTGGTCAGAGAGTGGTAAATCTGTGGAATTCTTTACCACAGAACGTTGCAGAGGCCAAGTCAATGACTATGGCCTCTACAACGTAGAGGCCATAGTCATATAGTTAAACATATAGCTATATTTAAGAGGGTGTTAGATGTGGCCCTTGCGGCTAAGGGGATCAGAGGGTATGGAGAGAAGGCAGGTACGGGATACTGAGTTGGATGATCAGCAATGATCATATTGAATGGCGGTGCAGGCTCGAAGGGCCGAATGGCCTACTCCTGCACCTAATTTCTATGTTTCTATGTTTCTATTTTTAAGGCAGAGTTAGAAAAATTCTTGATGAGTACGGGTGTCAGGGGTTATGGGGAGATGGCAGGAGAATGGGGTTAGGAGGGAGAGATAGATCAGCCATGATTGAATGGCGGAGTAGTCTTGATGGGCCAAATGGCCTAATTCCACTCCTATTTCTTATGACCTTATAATTCGTGTACATGGACATATAGCAGTTCCTGTTCCTGTATCGATTTCACTTCCCTCTGTGGTCTTACTGCTCAGGAGAATTTACCAAGTTGGTTTTATTGTCATGTGCACAAGTATGATAAGGTGCAGGTACAATGGAAATCTTGTTTCCCACCGCACCACAGGCACATCGACTCACACAACACACAAACTTAAATTATACATCAATTCTACAAGACAGTGTGGAGAAAAAGACTGCAAAAGGAAAAACAAGACATTAGTGCAAGGAATTCCCAGTTGGAAAACAAGTCCAAACATAAATTATACATAAAATACACAGATTAAATTCTGCAAGGCAGTAAAAAGAAAGAAAATGCTGTAAAAAGACAGTGGTGAAGGGCCAGACAGTGAAGCCACTACCTCACAGTGGCAGAGACACGGATTTGTTCCTGACTAAGGGTGCTGTCCATGCGCAGTTTGTACGTTCTCCTGTGACTGCGTGGGTTTTCACTGGGTGATCTGGTTTCCTCCCACATTCCAAGGACACACAAGTTTGTAGATTAATTGGCTTTTGTAAATTGTCCCTAGTGTGTAGGATGCAAAAGTGGTATAAAACATACAACTAGTGTGGAGGCAATCGATGGTCGGCGTGGATATGGTGGGCCGATGGGTCCGTTTGCACAGTGTATCTCTCTAAACCCGAATGCTTCCTGGCAATTCTCACACATCTTCCTTCCCATCCCAGGATGAAATCCTCCTCTGATTGTACACCCCCAACTTGAAATGTTCCACGACTGTCAGCAGTGCTTTCCATCACTTACCCCCTTCTGTTTACTCACTAAGTTACTTTGTTGACTTTAGTTTTTTAAAAATCTGTTGTCCCCTTATAGTTCAATGCTGATATTTTTTGATAATTTTGATATATGGTTAATTCCAGCACAAGCCTCTAGTAATTAATGAATATTACAGGAATGATTCAAGATGCAAGACTGAAGATTCAAGAGATTCAATGGGGGGCATTTGAAGTAATCACCATCCAATGCACTCTGAGACCCCTGACCCTGGAGTGTATGCATGGTCCACTGGCAAGTCTTTCAGATTGCTGGTTCCAATTGGACTCTGTACACTCAATAATGAAGGTCCACATTATATCTCACGCTAGAACGAGCCACCCGCCATCTAGAAACTGTGGACTTCTGCCTGAAGCTTGAAAGACCCAGGTGCGTTCCTCAAAAGTTTGCAGGTAAATGATCACTGCAGTGTATTTTTAGTGAGACTAGTATTTCTCTTTCCTGTACTGCACTATGGTCAGAGTGACATTGGCAAACCTATATCTCCCGACCCAGTTTATAGACACATTCCTCTGTTGTTAGCTCTTTGCACCTGGCTAAGCCCTAGTCATAAATCTAGCTCCAACCCGCTCCACGCACGTGCTTTGGACATTTCACCGAGAGGCCGTTTAATGCAAGTTTTGTTGCTTTATTTCTGCTTGTGAGGGAAGCAGAGATGATGGAAATGAATGAAGGCTGCGTCTATTCACAAACTGTTTCTGGAGGTTAAAGCAGCCAAAAGATCTCCACCAGATATCGCTGGGAACCATGTCGAAAGAAAATGGGAAAATGCCCAAGTAAGCATTTCCATCCGAGAGAAGCATTGTGACAGCTCCACGAACAACCAGTGCACTTTGGAGAGGCTTAAGATCATGTTACATGTGAGATCTCTTGGTGTGCTAAGCAGAAAATCCCACATATAGAATACACTGTCTGATTGATATAAACCAAACTGCAGCTAAAGCTGGAGACCTTTGAAATCATGTCCACTGATATTCAGATATGGCTCAGTTGGTAGAACTGCATCAAGTCATCAGTTCAGCTTAGTTTACTGTCACGTGTACCGAGGTACAGTGAAAAGCTTTTTGTTGCGTGCTATCCAGTCAGCAGAAAGACGATACATGATTCCATTACATACATGATAGGGGAATAACGTTTAGTGCAAGGTAAAGCCAGCAAAGTCTGATCCAGATTGGTCTGAGCATCACCAATGAGGTAGGTAGTAGCTCAGCATTGCTCTCTGGTTGTGGTAGGATGATTCAGTTGCCTGATAACAGCTGCACAGAAACCGTCTCTGAATCTGGAGGTGTGCGAAGTTCATTGATTCCAGATCCAGTCGAAAGAGTTTGAATGTGTAGGAAGGAACTGCAGATGCTGGTTTAAACCACAGATGGACACAAACATTTGGAGTAACTTAGCGGGACAGGCAGCCTCTCTGAGAGAAAGAATGGTATCTTATTAAACTGTGGCCCCTGGTTCTGGACTCTCCCAACATCGGGAGCATGTTTCCTGCATCTAGCGTGTCCAATCCCTTAATAATTTTATATGTTTCTATAAGATCCCCTCTCATCCTAAATTCCAGTGACTACAAGCCCAGTCATTCAATTCTTTCATCATGTGACATTAGCGCCATCCCGGGAATTAACCTCATGAACCTACGCTGCACTCCCTCAATAGCAAGAATGTCCTACCTCAAATTAGGAGACCAAAACTGCACACAATACTCCAGGTGTGGTCTCACCAGGGCCCTGTACAACTGCAGAACGATCTCTTTGCTACTATACTCAAATCCTCTTGTTATGAAGGCCAACATGCCATTAGCTTTCTTCATTGCCTTCAGTACCTGCATGCTTACTTTAAGTGATTAATGTACAAGCACACCCAGGTCTTGTTGTACTTCCCCTTTTCCTCCTTGAGTACCCTGGGATGCAGACCGTCAGGCCCTGGGAATTTATCAGCCTTCAGTCCCATCAGTCTACCCAACACCATTTCCTGACTAATGTGAATTTCCTTCAGTTCCTCCAAATGATGTACTTGGGGCATGCACAATACAGCATTTAAAAAAAAATTGGACAGGTGCATGGACAGGAAGGGTTTAGAGGGACGTTAGCCAAACCGGGCAGGTGGCACCAGCGTAGATGGGGCATCCTGGTCGGCATGGGCAAGATGGCCTGTTTCCATGCTGTGTGATTATATGATTCTAAGAAGATAGGTGTCACTTTGATGTAATGACTCTGACCATCTCTCTGGACAATGGCCTGAATTAAGGACTCAAGCCTTGGGAGAAGAACTTGAACCCACAATTAATAAGAGGATCCTGACACTAGGCAGGTGAGTTTCATGATTAGGTTTCACCAGATTCCTTGTTTGTCTGTATAAATCAGACCTTCAATCACTAACAATAATTCCCGCCTACTGCGTGGCATAGCTGCTATAATAATGCAATGTCTTACCGACCAATTCAGTTAAAGAATTCCTCCTTCAGTAGGTTCTGATTGAAACTGTAACCCGCGAGTAGGCAGCTCAAAGTGAGAGTTTCACTCCACACTATCCAGTGCAAACCTCATGGGTTGACTTAATGAAGCAAGGAACATCAATGCCTATTGCAAGGGAGAAGCAGACAGCCTGCTGCAACAAGTCACAGCCGACTGCAGAGCTGGAAATTAAAACTACATTGCTTTGCCGAGAGTAGGTTTTCTGGCCTGGGAGGTGCTTATTGAATATTGATGCTGAAACTATTTCTATTCTCTGGGTACAGTTCAACAGCTACAGGTTCACCTCTGTTCCCTCATCCAAGTTATGATGAGTGAGACATGAATGTGAGTGTTGACAAGTTACTCAACTGTAAGTGCCTGGCCAGTGTTCGAAAACTAAATGATCGAGAACCTGGGTTTAAGGTGAAGGGGGAAAAGATTTAATAGGAATCTTTAATGAGGGGTAACTTTTATAGGAATCTTTAATGAGGGGTTACTTTCTCCACACAATGGGCAGTGGGTGTATGGAACAAGCTGCCAGAGGAGGTAGTTAAGACGGGGACTATTGCAAATTTAAGAAACAATTAGACAGGTACATGGATGGGAGGAGGAGGGGGAAAATTGTTTGTACGTTAGTTAACTAAAATTGGAGAATTTCATGTTCATACCATTGTGTTAGTATATTTAGGATAACAAAAACCCCAACGTGGGTCTTGCCTTCCCCGTGGGTCTTGCTATCTCTGAATGCAACCTTTTGTACACGTCGCATCAGAGCTGCAGGCTCCACTCAGTGCCGTTTCATCAGCCCACTCCTCACAATGGCATGGGAGTTGATCATTGTGCCATAACGTGGCCACAAGCACAGATCACTGAGTCCCCTTTCCCCTACATTTTCCATCGCATTATTACGCAGCTGCTCTGTGGCTGGCATAGGATTGGCATCGGAGAAGGGTCTCAACCTGAAACGTCACCCATTCCGTCTCTCCAGAGATGCTGCCTGTCCCGCTGAGTTACCCCAGTGTTTTAAACAAAAGACAATAGACAATTGGTGCAGGAGTAGGCCATTTGGCCCTTTGAGCCAGCACCTCCATTAAAATGTGATCATGGCTGCTCATCCCCAATCAGTACCCCGTTCCTGCCTTCTCCCCATATCCCCTGACTCGGCTATTTTTAAGAGCCCTATCTAGCTCTCTCTTGAAAGCACCAGAGAACCGGCCTCCACCGCCCTCTGAGGCAGAGAATTCCACAGACTCACCACTCTCTGTGACAAAAAGTGTTTCCTCGTCTCTGTTCTAAATGGCTTACTCCATATTCTTAAACTGTGGCCCCTGGTTCTGGACTCCCCCAACATCGGGAACATGTTTCCTGCCTCTAGCGGGTCCAAGCCCTTAACAATCTTATATGTTTCAATGAGAATGCCTCTCGTCCTTCTAAACTCCAGAGTGCACAAGCCCAGCTGCTCCATTCTCTCAGCATATGACAGTCCCGCCATCCCGGGAATTAACCTTGTAATACTACGCTGCACTCCCTCAATAGCAAGAATGTCCTTCCTAAAATTTGGAGACCACAACTGCACACAATACTCTAAAGACTGGAGGACAGGAGTCAAAGGAGGACATGTGAACAGTGTCAGGAGGGGACCTGAAAGAAGAGGTGTTTGCAGACGTTGAGGGTGTGCTGAGGATTGATGGGAAATGGTGAGGGCTGTTCTAGCTACAGCGGATAGAAAACATTGGGTTTGATATTGAAAGTGTAAATGAAGCTCGTAGCAACAGATAGTGAAGTGAAATGGCCACTGCATGATGAAGATGAATGATGACGGTATCGTGAATGAGTGGGGAGGGGGGGAGGGCGGACACGACAAAGGCGAGAGCTCTGGTGTTGACATTAAACATTTAGAATATTATTTTGACAGGCAATACTTGAAAGAAGAAATGAGAGTATTCACCGAAGGGGATATTGCCTTGAAACAAAGCTCATTCTTTCTTTTGTCTGGCTGCGAGTCATTAGTATTCCACAGCAGGCAATGTACCTCAACAAAAATCAATACCAGACTCCGCTATAAACTTTAATAGGAACTATAATGAGTGCTTTACAGTCAATAATTATAGAAAATAGGTTTGCCAGGCCAGGTTGAGGTACTGTAGTGTGGAGGGGTGTATGGAACAGATACAGATCATTTCAAGTATATACATTAATAAAAGTAAAAGCACTCTGCATCATATCACGGTTGGAATGTCAGTTCCATCGGTACACTTGTTAATCCCACAGGCATTTCTCAGGAGACATTTGTATTGAAAGTTTACAACGAGTCGTCTTGTCAATGCAATGGACTAATAAAGAAATCTCCCACGTGAAGTATACTAAGAGCCAGAGGGGCAAGAGAGGAATATTGTGCACATCAGCACCAGCTGTTGACTCCCAGTCAGGGAGTGGCTGGTATAAACAGGTGATCTGCCAACAGTGGTACAAAGATCAGGAAAATGCAGCCCTGGGCAGGCATCCTTTGAAGTTCAGACTGCTACAGAATCAAAAGATCTCTCTCGCAGCAGAATAGCATTAATAAAAATCACTCTTAAACTACTGGGCAATTTTTTTTCTCCACTCAGGTACAACCTTTTCCCTCAATCCAATGAATGACTTATTTTTACAATACTTCAATGATATCTCCCCGACTAATTTCCCCTGGTCTAAAGGAAGCAGCAGAGAGGCCGACTTGACCACACCAAGCTTGTGTTTCCATGGCCAGCTGAAATGCAGGCAGAGTGGAAAATTTAATAGGACGTACCTTCAGAAAGGAGATGAGGAGGAATCACTTTAGCCAGAATCTGTGGAATTCATTGCCACAGACGGCTGTGGAGGTCAAGACTTTGGGTATTTTTAAAGTGGAGATTGACAGGTTCTTGATTAGTAATGTTGTCACAGGGGGTGGGGAGAGGGCAGGAGAATGGGGTTGAGAGGGAAAGATAGATCAGCCATGCTTGAATGGCGGAGTAGACTTGATGGGCCAAATAACCTAATTCTGCTCCAATGACTTATATATTTTTTAAACAATTGGCCCCATGCTGACCTCTGCTATTTATTTCAAATTCTGTGCAAACTTTCCATTCTTTTTTGTCCAAGACACACTGCAACACTGCGCTCCTTATTACCTGTGGGAGTTCTGTGTACTTATAGTTCATTCTCTTTCACCATCTTTGTTATCTTTGGCATCACTGACCATCCCATCCTTAGTGTCAGGCCTTGCTAGTCCATCTTTCTGCCTGTGTTCTCGCTTGAAGTTGGAACAAAGAAATCATCTCTGTGATATGGAATGTTGATTAGACTCTGCTCAGAGCTCCGTGCAGAGTTCTGAACTCCGAGTACACAGGGGCAAGAGAGAAGCGGCAAATAATATATTTATAAGGAGAATAACAAAGCTGAGGGATTATGTGGAGCAGGATGGAATGAAAATGCCAGGATTCTTTCCTTCGTTATCGAGCATGACCAAGCTGATCGTATTTATAAATAGAAAGAAAAAGTGTAGATAAGACATGTTGGTTGGTGTGGGCAGGTTGGGCCGAAGAGCTGTTTTCCACGCTATGAGTACAACTGTACAATTCTATAACTGTACAATAGGGTAAATATAGATGTTTGCGCTCTGACAGGTGTATAACTATAAGATAATATGACTCCACGCAAGAAATGCCTCTTAACCGTCTAAATGTATTAAGATGAAGATTCGTTGAGATGAATAGCATATTAGGTGTATAAAGGGAGAGCCCAAATAAATACAAAAAAATATGAAAATAGAAGGTTTTTCTTAGAAACATAGAAAATAGGTGCAGCAGTAGGCCATTCGGCCTTTTGACCCTGCACCACCATTCAATATGATCATCGCTGATCATCCAAAATCAGTACCCCGTTCCCGTTTTTTCCCCATATCTCCGTTGATTCCGTTAGCCTTAAGCTAAATCTAACTCTCTCTTGAAAACATCCAGCGAATTATCCTCCACTGCCATCTGTGGCAGAGAATTCCACAGATTCACAACTCTTTGGGTGAATACAGCTCCATCAAACAGTGTAGGAAAGAACTGCAGATGCGGGTTTAAATCGAAGGTAGACACAAGATTGCTGGAGTAACTCAGCGGGACAGGCAGCATCTCTGGAGAGAAGGAATGGGTGAAGTTTTGGGTTGAGACCCTGAAGAAGTGTCTCGACACGAAATGTCACCCATTCCTTCTCTCCAGAGATGCTGCCTGTCCCGCTGAGTTACTCCAGCAATCTTGTGTCTATCTTCAGAGGAAGCAGGCCCTTCGGCCCACCGAGTCCATGATATTTAACGATCACCCCTACACTAGCACCTTCCTGCACACTAAGGACAGTTTACAATTTTACTGAAACCACAACCTATAAACCTGAATGACTTTGGAAACCGGAGCACCCGCAGAAAACCCACACGGTCACAGGGAGAATGTACAAACTCCACACAGTCAGCACCCGGGTCTCTACCGCTGTAGGGCAGCAACTCTACCGCTGTGCCACTGTGCCTCCTGATATCTTCTCCTTATTTTATTCAGTCAGGTAGCATTTGAGGAAGGAATGTTTCTAACATTTTTGGCTTATATTTGATCTCTCTAGAAGCATCTGGCAGAGGAAGAGGCAGAACCATCTTTATACTAAATAACTAGGTTAGGCTTTTGATTCTGGAATCCTGATACTGCCCAAAATGAGGACTCTTAGCACATTAATTGAAACATCCATTTAATTCCCTTTTCTGATTTTCCCCCATGGTCCTGTTTATCATTCACTTTATGTATTTATCTAATTCCCTCATGAATATTGTCATTAATCCTCTTTCATCACCCTTCCAGTAACTCCAATCCAAATAACTGTGTTAAGAAAAGATTTGCAAAATGCTATCCCTGCTTGTTCTGGCAATCACTTTAACAGCATGTCTTGTCAATGACTCCTCTTGCACTGAATCCAATTTGTCTTATTTTTATCTCAGAAATGATTCAGGAATCTCAACATGACTATCACGTTTCTCCGCCACGCCCAAGGGTGGGGAACCTTTTCAGGTCCGAAGACCGCATTGTTAGCTGTAATCTAATAAGGCCGCGTGCAAGAAACTTCAATTCGATATACTTCAAAATGTACATTATTTTGTTAAAATAGCCCTCATGACTTACTAATAGTTTTAATTGTGGCCGTCAGTCGGGGAGGATTATTTTGTTAAATGTTCTTTTACTCTTTGGTTTTTTAAATAGGTTCATTTTAAGATTAAAATAAAAATAATAAAAGAAGAACAAAAACATATAAATAAAAATAAAAGGATTTGTTCTATAAAATTTGGATTCATTCAAAAGGCCGCACTTAATGGCTTAGAAGGCCGCATGTGGCCTTAAGGCCACAAGTTCCCCACCCCGACCAAGCCTCTCCACAAACCTAATTGAATTTTTTGAAGAAGTAACCAAAAAGGTAGATGAGGGCAAAGCTGTAGACATTGCTACATGAACTTCGGCAAGGCATTTAATAAGGCTGACTGCTCTGGAAGGTTAGATTGCATGGGTTCCAGGGAGAGATAGGTGACCGGGTGGAGAAATGCCTTCATGGAAAGAAGCTGATAGTGATGGTAAAAGACTGTTTTTTTTTGGACTGCTGGCCTGTGACTAATGGCATCCCTCATGTATCTGTGCTGGGACCATTGCTGTTTGTGGTTTATATTATTGATTTAGATAATGAATATAGAAGGCATGATTAGTAAGTTTGCAGATGGCACTAATGTGGATGATATCATAGATAGCAAAGATGGTTATCAAAATTTACAGCAGGATCTTGATCATTTGGACAATTTTGCTGAGGAATGCTTAATGGAGTCAAATGCAAATAAGTGCAAGGTGTTGTATTTTGGGAAGTCAAAGACCAGGGCGGAATTTTTACCATGAATGGTAGGACACGGGGTTGTAGAGCAGAGGGATCAAGGAGTGCAGGTACAGAGTTATTTGAAAGTGGCGTCACAGGTAAATAGGGCGGTCAAGTAGGCTTTTGGTACGTTGGCAGGTTCAGTCAGGTCATTGAGTGTAGAATTTGGGATATTATGTTACAGTTGGCAATGACAAGTTGGACCAAACTGCTTGTTTCCATGCTGACTTGATATCTGCAGTCTCTTATCTTTGGCAGCATTCTAGTAAGTTGCTGCTTCATTGACACCAAAGACCTGACATCCTTCGTGTGGCCCTCAGAATGAACATAATATTCAACCCAAGACACAATTAACATTTTATAAAAGTTCTGAATGTTTTGTCTTTGTTTTCCAATGGCAGTATTAATAATACTATTTGCTTTCATGACAACTTTTCTGTTTATCCCAACTCCTCCAAGGTCTCAAACAATGTACACTCCTTCAAACCCTTTGATTCCTGTACCCATTCTAAAGTTGATTCAATTAGTTTAGATGGTTGGCTGCTTCCTATTCTTTCTCATTATTTTTTTTCTCCCTTTTCTAGTCCAAAGACATTGAATGGCATTTCTATAATGATTATCACATCGTAAAAAAAAAGGATACTTATGCCAACAGTTATACCTCCTGACTTTTTTGTGGATATTTAATGACCAATTAAAATTACAATTCAACAAAGTCAATAAAACAACCTAATGCTTCCGAGGGTGGGATACCACTGTGTGAACCAAATAGCAGATGGAGTAAATCGAGCGGAGAATATTGGAGATTCACAATCTACGTTGAATTGTTTTATCTTCTCAGCTTCTGCAGGCACTGGGCCTGCACTCGCTGGAGTTTAGAAGAATGAGGGGCCACCTCATTGAAACATACAGAATAGTGAAAGGCTTGGATAGAGTGGATGTGGAGAGGATGTTTCCATTAGTGGGAGAGTCTAGGACCAGAGGACATACGTAGCCTCAGAATACAAGGACCATCTTTTAGGAAGGAGATGAGGAGGAATTTCTTTAGTCAGAGGGTGGTGAATCTGTGGAATTATTTTCCACTGAAGGCTGTGGAGGCTAATGTCCCTGTCCCACTTAGGAAACCTGAACAGAAACCTCTGGAGTCTTTGCGCCCCACCCAAGGTTTCCGTGCGGTTCCCAGAGGTTTTTGTCAGTCTCCCAACCTGCTTCCACTACCTGCAACCACCGGGTCGAGATCCTTCTTCAGACTTCGATCAGAAATGCTGCCTGTCCCACTGAGTTACTCAGGCTTTTTGTGTCTATCTTCGGTTTAAACCAGCATCTGCAGTTCCTTCCTACACAATGAGGTGCAAATGTTGGACATTAAAAAAATGACAAGAAAATGACAATATCTGTGAGGCTCAGCTAAACTATGGGTCTTCACAGCTTTGTTTAGCCTGAACGAAAGATCGGATGGGAGGATAAAATGAGATTAAAACAGAAAACCTGAAGCTCAGACAGGCTTCATCTGTCCACTGGTGTCTTTATCTGCCTGTCTCATTGTCTATCTGCCTGTCTCTGTCTATCAGTTGTATATCTGTCTGCCTCTTGTCTGTTCCACATATGTTTATCTGTCTGTCTGTTTCCGCTGTGTTCTGTCCATCTGCCTGCCTTCTACCCAGTCACATGCTGAATTGTCAGAAACGCATCAGGGACTGAAGCTACTGCCCACAGAAAAAAATTTACCTGCAAAACCTCTACATCTTTGGAGTGTGGGGGGGAAAACGAAGATCTCGGTAAAAAACTCTCGTGGGGAGAACATACAAACTCCGTACAGACAGCACCTGTAGTCGGGATTGAACCCGTGTCTCTGATGCTGAAAGCGCTGCAAAGTGCCTGTCTCACTTACGCGATTTTTTTCGGCGACATGTCGCGGGGTGAAGCCTATATGGTGGTGAGTAGTCGCCCAAAGAGTCGTACCTTTTTCTGGTCGTCACTGGATTTTCAACATGTTGAAAATTTTCGGCAACCTTCTGCGACTATGACGGGTGCCGGCAAGTCGGCGAAAAAAAATCGCGTAAGTGGGAACTCTACCGCTGCGCCACCGTATAACGTGAACTGAAGCTCTGCTCACTTTATTTATTTATTTAATTCTTTATTTCGAACAGAATAAAAGAATAAAAAGCAAGTGTGAAACAGCATACAAAAAACAAAACAAGAATATTTACAAAGTGTCATAAACAATATCTATAAATAAATGAAATCGTATGTGTCCGACTTCACATAACGGTGGTCCCAAATGAAAGTGGTCAGTGTAGTTGGTGCAGGTAGATTCTCCACTACACAACACCATCTGTCGACAATCACCTGGGATTGTAAAACATTTATTCCCCTTCTCATATAGTGTAATGTAGTGATTAAATCACTGGATGAGTATCCAGAAGTATTCAAAATACTGAATGGTGTTGATAGAATAAAGAGAAAATGGTTAGAGGGACTGGTAAACAGAACATGGTGCTGGCTCGACATGGCTTGAAGGGTCGAATGGCCTACTCCTGCACCTATTGTCTATTGTCTGACATGCAAAATTAGGGTGTTTGGCAAAAGAACCAGATGCAGTTTGAGAGAACTAAATCGACTTCTTAAATAGGCCTTCAACATCAAGGATGCCTCACTTCTTCTCTGATTTTTTGGGTTCTAAGATGATACTGAGGTCAGCGTGGGAATGCAGACTCTTCCATACTTAGTGTAGTTGCTAGGCAAAGGTTGGCCGGGTGGCTGGTTAGTTTGTGAGGTTGTTCAGAGTTTATGTGTGGCCTCGAGGATCTCAGTCCCATCCCGGATTTGACTTCTCTACCTGCAGCTGTGATGGGTCTGAGATTCCTCTAAGTCATTGGAGATGTAGTATATCTTCAAGGTGGTTTTGAACTTTGAATCTTTCCCTCTGGTTGCCTCAAATAAAAACATCTGAAAAATAGTTTATTTTATGACCATCAGGCTAATAAACGCCAAACCTCCAAATAGGCTCTGAACTATATAGACTTTGGGGCATTATTTTTTATTTTGTCCTGTCATTGTTTATTTGTCGTTCTATCTCTTTATATATAGTATATACACACATACACGTATATACATGTGGGTGTATGTGTGCCTGTGTGTGTATAAACATAATATTTATATGCATACATACATGTCCCGTTGGGAACATAAGATAATAAAACACTCTTGACACTTGAAAACTATCGCCCACCACCTCCACTCAGTTCACATTAACCAACCTGATCTCCCGGTGGCTCAGCACTTCAACTCCCCCTCCCATTCTGAATCCGACCTTTCTGTCCTGGGCCTCCTCCATGGCCAGAGTGAGTCCCACCGCAAATTGGAGGAACAGCACCTCATATTGCGCTTGGGTAGTTTACACCCCAGCGGTATCAACATTGACTTCTCCAATTTCAGGTAATCCTTGCTTTCTCCCTCCTTCCCCTCCCCTTCCCATCTCTCCCACAGCCCACTGTCTCCACCTCTTCCTTTCTTCTTCCAGCCTCCCCCCCCCACACCAGTCTGATGAAGGGTCTCGATCCGAAACGTCACGTATTCCTTCGCTCTGTAAATGCTGCCTCACCCGCTGTGTTTCTCCAGCATTTTTGTCTACCTTTGACACTTGAAAAGATCCTTTTGTTTCAAAATGTCCTTTGTGGAAGGAAATTTGTGTCTTAAGGGGCTGTCCCACTTGGCGAGTTTAGAAGTGTTTGCCCTTGACTCATACTCGCAGCATGGTCGACACGAAGTCCTAGGAGGACTTTGTAACTCTCCTTCATGTTCGAGAGTATTCCCTGCGTACTCGAGGCCTCAGCTAGGTCGCATCGTATTTTTCAACATGCTGAAAAATGGCCGCAAGTAAAAAAAAAGGTCGCCCTGGAAAAAAAAAATCGATATTTTTTTACTCTTAGATTTAGTTGAAGTAGGTCGTAGTAGGTCGGCATGTTGGTCGTAGGTAATCGAGGGTAGTCGAAGGTAGTCGTAGATAGTCTTCATCATAGTCGAAGGGAGGTCGAAGGATCTTGTCTTCACTCTCCACTATTCGGTGTCCAATTTTCCGGAAACTGGTCGAAGCTAGTCTTCAACATAGTTGAAGGAGGTCTTCAACATAACACTTTTTTCAAATTCTCCTAAACTCTTCTAAACTCACCAATTAGGTCGCCGCAGTGGGACAGCCCCTTTACTACAAACGTGACCCCAAACTTGCGGTCGAAACTACCACCTATATTTAGTTGGCAAGTGGCTGGGTTCAGGACAATTTGGGATGCACTAGCCAGTGATGTCCGCTCTCTGTAAATGATTATTTCTGCTGAATCTGCTTCCATTATGCTTTCAAGTCATGCATTCCAGATAACAATATATCTCTGTGTAAACAAACACACCCTCACAGCACTTTTGCCAATCACCTTAAATCTCTAGTCAGTGTTCATTGATCTTTCTGACCCAGAAACTGTTTATTTTTTATCCTATCAACACCGCTCATTATTTTGAGCAGCTCCATCAAACCTCTTTCACCTCTCTTCTCCAAGCTGAGGTATCCCAGCTTGAAACCCCTTATCCTTCATATATGTCTTCTGCATTCTCGTTAAAGCATTGATCGTCTTTTCAAAGGGTGATGCTTTAGAATGAACAGAATACTTTAGCTGAGGTCTAACTGGTGCTTTACAAGAGTTGACCTTGGCTGTAGTTGACTCTGCCAGTACACTTTATGGACGGTTTCTAATCCAAGAATCTTGCAGCATGTTCAGCCTGTCTAGTCACCTGCAAACAATCAGTGGTTTTTTTTTTTCTTCCCACACTCACCATCCTCTAATAAGCTGTCAAATGAATGACTCAGGTTTGGCTTCTCCCAACAATACTACTGAAATACTGAACAATAATTATGTAACTTGTATTAATCCCACATCTTTAATGCAGGATTTGTCAAAAACATGCTTCACAAGAGCGTTGTAAGATGTAAGAAAGTTAGATTTTACAGAACAACAGAGAGAGAGGTACAAAATAAAGGGAATTGAGGCCAATGATAGAACAATGGAAATCATAAAAATGCTTGATGTCTGAATAAGAACAGAGACTCCAAGGACTGTAGGGTGGGTGGGAGTTCTAAACATGATGAGAGTGGACTATCACTACTTTTGATTTATCTACTTATTTTCCTACTCATGTTGAGGCCCTCCACTATGAGCCTCGAGCTTTTTTTTTGCAGGGATCTCAGCAAATAAATAACACACATTTCATACATTGTATTCTGTGTGTCATTAAAATCCACCCTGGGGCTCCAGCAGTGAAGGTAGCAGGTGCAGGCAGCTTCAAGGGGAAGGTGTCCCCATTGCACTGTCTATCCCTTCTGAAGTGTGTTCATCTTTCTCCAATCCCTATTAACTTGATGAAACGTTTGATGTATCCGAGCATGTTTAGCAGTAGATTGCTAATGAAATCAGACACGAGTTTGTCAGAAGTAATTCCATTTGATTTGGTTTGCATTAAAAGATTGGGCCTGGTCAACTGCTTATAACAAAATCTGAATTTTAAAATGCTGAGGCGCTTCTTATTCACAGCGTTAACTTCCTGCTTAATCTTCGACTCAAGTTCACCTCAGCTGCTTGCGTTATGGGGGAATTCCCTCGTACTGTTAACACACTCTTCATCCCTTATTTCATTGGTGCTTGTGGGTCCTTGCTAGGTGAAAATTGCAGTATTTCTGTATATTCTCTAATAGCCCAGTCCCACGGTACGAGTTCATTCCAAGAGCTCTCCCGAGTTTAAAAAAAATCAAACTCGTGGTAAGCACGGAGAATGAACGTAGCGGGTACGTCAGAGCTCGGGGACGTCTCTAAGCGGCTCGTTACGCTAACGGCAGGTACTCGGGAAGACTCGCTAATGACAGGTAAGCACGGGAAGACTCGTGAAGATTTTTCAACATGTTGAAAAATGTCCACGAGAGCCCCGAGTACCGACGAGCGGCCATTACCGTAAATCTCCGAGTTCGAATCAGGGCAAACTCGGGAGAACTCTTGGAATGAACTCGTACCGTGGGACAGGTGGCTGCATCTTCAAACCACTTCACTGACTCCACACGTCCGAAGAGTGAAAGGCACTATATCAATGCAGTACTTCAGAGGCCATTAGGATGAGTAGATGGATGGTAGATGCAATGCATTGTCCAAAATGTTTGGTTTTTTGTGTACGTACGTGTGTGTGTGTGTGTGTGTGTGTTCTTGGGCACGGGAGCCAAGATCGTCCCATGAACGGAAGGCTCGAGGCCCCCGACCGTGGGAGAACTCATCACAGTAAGGAATTTGGAGGAGTCACTCTGGTGGATGTTCATGTTAAAATGTATTTGGTGTGTCTTGTTGCTTTCTATTGGTATGACTGTATGGTAAATCAAATTCCTCGTATGTTGCAAAACATACTTGGCAAATACTGTACGATTACAATTATGATTATGACACAACTTTTTTTCCTCCGTTATTATATTGCATACAGTGCACCATGTTCACATATTCTGCTGCTACTAAGAATTGCATTGCCCTATTTGGAACATTTGAGAATAAAGCAATCTTGACTCTTGACTCTTGAAAAAAGAGCAAGAGAAACTGTTCAGGGAAAATAAAAAGTTCAAGTTCAAGGATAGTGCAGCATAGGTAAAATGAAAAATCTTGCTTGCAACAGCATTGCAGGCATAACGACTCAGACATAGAAGATAGGTTAGTACAGCAAAGGAACAGGTCTTCCGGCCCACAATGTTTATGCAGAACACAATGCCATTAAACTGATATCGTCGGTCTGTACGATCCATATAGAAACATAGAAACATAGAAATTAGGTGCAGGAGTAGGCCATTCGGCCCTTCGAGCCTGCACCGCCATTCAATATGATCATGGCTGATCATCCAACTCAGTATCCCGTACCTGCCTTCTCTCCATACCCCCTGATCCCCTTAGCCACAAGGGCCACATCTAACTCCCTCTTAAATATAGCCAATGAAGTGGCCTCAACTACCCTCTGTGGCAGAGAGTTCCAGAGATTCACCACTCTCTGCGTGAAAAAAGTTCTTCTCATCTCGGTTTTAAAGGATTTCCCCTTTATCCTTAACCAGTGACCCTTTGTCCTGGACTTCCCTAACATCGGGAACAATCTTCCTGCAACTCTAGCCTGTCCAACCCCTTAAGAATTTTGTAAGTTTCTATAAGATCCCCTCTCAATCTTCTAAATTCTAGAGAGTATAAACCAAGTCTATCCAGTCTTTCTTCATAAGACAGTCCTGACATCCCAGGACATATCCTTTTATTCCTTCCACTTCCATGTGTATTTCTGAAAGCCACTTAAATGCCACTATTGTATCTGCCCACCACCCCAGGCAATGTGTTTAAGACCTCGGGTTTAAGAAGGAACTGCAGATGCTGGAAAATCGAAGGTAGACAAAAATGCTGGAGAAACTCAACGGGTGAGGCAGCATCTATGGAGCGAAGGAATAGGCAATGTTTCGGGTCCTCACTCTGGCCATGGAGGGAGCACGGACCTCCACTACTCTCTGTATAAAACACCTTCCCCGCACATCTCCATTAAACTTTCCCCCTCGTATTTTAAAGCTTTGGACATTTCCACCTGGAAAAGGGCTATGATTGTGTCTACACTACTCTGCCTCTCATAATTTTATCTGCTTCTATCCAGCCTCCACTCAACCTCTGACGTTCCAGAGAAAAGGATCCAAGTTTACCCAACATCTCCTTGCAGCTGAAACCCTCGAATCCAGGCAGTAAACCTCCTCTGCATCCTCCCCAAAAATCTCCACGTGCTTCCCATAATGGGAAGCCAAACGCAGAAGAGAAACACACACAAAAGAAATCATGAATCATGGATGAATTACACATAGAATTTGAAAGAGAGAGATTTCAAAAACATTAATTCAGAAATATAATTTGAAAAAAAAAAAAGAAGCAGGTTCCCGGGTGATAAATATGAACTGCTCATTTTCCAGTTTTGTTGCCGAATTCACCGAATGTTTACAGAATGTTCATGTTGTGGGGCAGTCGAGGGGGTTTTAATAAATTGTTTGTTATAAAATGTGTTTGCAAATTTAAATATGGCCTTAAAAAGTCTAAAAGGAATGAATGGAGGTGGAGAATACAAAATTGAAAGTAACATTGATCTTGTTCGACCAATGGCTTTATTGTGCTTCATCTAGGTGCCGGATATTGGAAGGATATTAAAGCTAGAGAATGATGTCAGAGTCATGGGCAGGAACACAGAGATCTCATGTGGAAATCAAGGGACTTTGCAATGCAAAGCAATCTCAAGGGGTACGTGATCTACTTCCCCATTCTTTCCTTCCTTAGCACCAATGTGTTGCCATTCCAGACTGCAATGTATGATACATGGGATGCAATCACAAAGAGCAGGTGAGGTGGAGAAAAATAAATAAAAAGGGCCAGAGAAGAGAGAGGGAAAGGGTGCTGCAAAAAGAGCCAGGGTAACATCTTACTAGGATTTAGAATCTTCTATGTCTTATTTTAGGAATATGGGAATTAAATATTATGGTCCATCTAAATTGCCTCTGGCCAAGCCAATTAGTTTCAAGAGACAGTAATGGTTAAGTTATTCATTAATTATCCTAATGATTTTCTATCCTCATGTCATTAACCAGGATACATCTTAATTTCTGAGACTTAATTGGGTTTGGTGGAACAAACCTGGTCTCCATTCATTCCATTGGAGACATGTCTCTCTTTTTCCACTCTGGCCCTTCTCCATAATTTAAAACACATTTGTTTTCCCCACATTTTCGCTCTGTCATTGACTTGAAAGACTAATTATGTTTCTGCTTTCAGAGGCTGCAGATTATTTCCAATTTTGTCTTCTTCGTTCCAGATTTCCAACATCTGCAGTTGTTGCTCTTCAATTGCTAGCCGGCATTCTGCTTACGGGTGGAGAGCTCTGGACAATTGTTCCACATTTACTACTTCTTCCAAGCTGTAGCCATTGATTAAATTACTTAGATAGAGTATTTCAAAACATTATTTCAAAGCATCTTAACATAGATCGAAAAAAATCTATCTAATTGTATTTAAATTAATCAATATGTTTACTCCCACCAGTTTGATGGGGAATCTGCTTCACAGACTGAGTGTTCGCTCATTGAAATTGCATTTTGAGAAATGTTTGAAATTCACCCTCTTCAATCACACTGGCCATGTCCTTCTGGACAAGGTGAACCAACCTGTCATAATCTATATTGTCGAGAACCGTTAGAATTTTAAAAGCAGTAATCATATCACCTAAGATAGGAGTAACCCAGCAGGTCAGGCGGTATCTCTGGAGAAAAATAGGTGATGTTTTGGGTCAGAACCCTTCTTCAGACCGTCTGAAGGGAGATAGACACAAAATGCTGGAGTAACTTATCAGGACAGGCAGCATTTCCGGAGAGAAGGAATGGATGACGTCCCGGTTCCAGACCCTACTTCAGACTGAGAATCAGGGTAGAGGGAAACTGGTGATATGGAAGGGGACAAATAGCATGTAAGGTGGGAAAAGGACAAATCAGAAACAGACGATGATTAAGGAAATGTACAATGGTTCGTTGTTAGCTGAGGGGAAGGTGACAATGAGGCATACAAACAATAACATTAATCACAAGGACAGTGATCTGGGGTGGAGAATTCCAGAGGTTCCCCCCCATCCTTGAGATGATGGAATTTCTCCTGATTTCAGTTTTAAGAGGCATACTCGGCTGTGACCCCCCTAGTTCTAGGTACCCCACCCACGAGGAAGATACTTGCTGCACCTCTATGTCTTTGTCCTGACTTGTTGCTGCTTCTGTTGTGAAAATGGTTTCAATCTTCATATTCAGAAGAGGAGTTCAGCATGTCCCAGGTGGAATGCAGGCTGCGGTGAATGGTATTGATCCTAGAGGATTCACTACAGAGGTACTTTGTGCACAGATCTGCTTAGGAGCATTGATTTCCTTGCAACTGTTTGAGAATCAATTGCTTGTGTAGAACATTGGCAGAAGACAGCAGACAGTGTACAGGTAGAAACAAAGAACTGCAGATGCTGGTTAATACACAAAAGGGCACAAAGTGCTGGAGTAACTCAGCAGGCCATGCAGCATCTCTGGAGAACACAAACAGGCAACATTTTGGGTCGAGACCCTTCTTCAGAATCAGCCTTTCTATATTTGAAGGAGGGTCTCGACCCGAAACATTGCCTGCCCATGTTCTCCTGAGATGCTGCCTGACTTGCTGAGTTACTACAACATCAAGCAAGATAATTTTAATCTCAAGGCTACCACTTTGGGAGAACTCAGATGAGGATGGCTGATTTGGAGCAGTTACAAATGTTAGGGTGCCCAAAGACGCTGGCCTTAATCCTGATCTTGATGCATGCCCTCGTTGAGACAGAAGCCTATCTCCTGGAGATTGGAGTGGCAGCTATGCAAGTAAATCTGCTTGTTCCAGCGGTGAAAGCTAAACCAAAGGCAATGAACTGGAATGACCAGCTGCTCCCGGAATGAGTGTCACAGGTTGACGAACAATGCAATGAATGAGTGTTGCAGATCAGACTATGAATATGGGTGATATATACACTAGGTAAAACTGATGAATGGTAAACAGTACACAGAATAGTGGTCACAGGCTAAATGACAAACAATACATGGACTGAGGGTCTGTCACAGATGTGGGTAAATTACATTTTAGGGACCGATTTGCAGAAATCACTTGGTGTTTACACAATTTCAGGAATTAATGCAGAGGGATTTTAATGTTATGCAATGATGCTTGTAAACTAGGTATCAGTGTTAAATGTGTTTTAAAAATACTAATGGAAACTATTCTTACTAACTTGGGGTTTAATTGTTTTTGTGTTGTGAGGCAGGAATGCAGTATAATTGGATCCGTGCAGATAATGAGGGCAGTGGGTCCAGAGAAATCACAACCACACTCCTCCAGGCTGGTTCTAGTCAACTGCACCATCAAATGAGAAATTAATTCCCGGAGAGAACAAATGGTTATTAGAATTTTCGAAAGAAATAAACTTGCTTTGGTGTAAAGTTATTCAAGTCAAGATTGTTCCTAAGTGAAAAGCTCACATACTGTGACACTTTGCTTATCTAGACTGGAAATTGAGCCTCATTCCCGTGTTCATTATGCATTGCTGCAAATGTCTGTTGTTGATTTTACATTCATTACGGCAATTTCCCACTGCATTTTGTTGGGGAGATCAACCCCTCTTCATTGTGCTGGGGTTTTAATGAAGTGTTGTGCTTGCTGTGTTTCATATGAAAGAATTTCATTGTCCTATCAGGGACACATCACAATAAACTCTCTTGACTTGACTTGGGATCATTTCTGTAGTGTATGTTTTGGTGCGGTATTTAAGATTATTAATCTGAGAAAACAAACACTGCAGTTATTTATTTAGCGAATGCAAAGTCCTTTAGCCAAGCAGTTGCCTCTTGATCTGCTGTATGAAGGGTGACAAGTCCTCCTTTGAGTCTTTGTTGAGGGCATGCTTCAATGATGTGTTGCATTGTTTGCTGCTCTCCACAAGCACACCGTGGGGTTGGACTGCTGCCCCATTTGTGAAGGCTGGCCAAGCAGGGGCCATGTCCAGTCCTGAATCTATTCAGCGTCGTCCACTGTTTCCTTGGGAGGTTGGTGCCAGGGACCGGTAAAACACTGCAGTAAAATAGACTGTTTGCAGCAAGTCTGGTCATAAGTTCTACCTAATTCCATCTTAGTCTCCGATGCATTGGTGTCAATACACTCTCAAGTGAAAGACCTCCCCGACTCAATTGTTTAGCTCAGATGTGGCTGAAGGGCCTGTCCCACTTGGCGATTTTCTTCAGCGACTGCCGGCATCACTGACTGATGTATCAGGTCACCGAAAACATTCACGCCGTGATGATGTGCGCTGCTTTTTCCAAGTGTCGCAACATTTTCTTTGTCGCCGTTGGATTGTTGAAATGTTCAAAATCTTTTGGAGACACTGATAGAAACATAGAAACATAGACAATAGGTGCAGGAGTAGAGGCCATTCGGCCCTTCGAGCCTGCACCGCCATTTAATATGATCATGGCTGATCATCCAACTCAGTATCCTGTACCTGCCTTCTCTCCATACCTTCTGATCCCCTTAGCCACAAGGGCCACATCTAACTCCCTCTTAAATATAGCCAATGAACTGGCCTCAACTACCCTCTGTGGCAGAGAGTTCCAGAGATTCACCACTCTCTGTGTGAAAAAAGTTCTCCTCATCTCGGTTTTAAAGGATTTCCCCTTTATCCTTAAGCAGTGACCCCTTGTCCTGGACTTCCCCAACATCGGGAACAATCTTCCTGCATCTAGCCTGTCCAACCCCTTAAGAATTTTGTAAGTTTCTATAAGATCCCCTCTCAATCTCCTAAATTCTAGAGAGTATAAACCAAGTCTATCCAGTCTTTCTTCATAAGACAGTCCTGACATCCCAGGAATCAGTCTGGTGAACCGTCTGCACTCCCTCTATGGCAGATATGACGCCGGCAGTCGCCGAAAAAAATCGGCAAGTGGGACAGGCCCTTCATGATCCCGAGGGTGAACCTGCTCCAAATCTCACTAGTGGCTGTCAGCTAACTCAAGGGCCGAAAATATTGTCTATTTTGGACAATAAAGCACAGAATTTAATCCTCAGATAAAATAACTGTGCATAATGTCAGTCGTGCCGAATACGGCTGTCGGTAATCATTGCCTCGAACTACACAGAAGTCCTGCAAATGTTAATGATCCATGGGATTGTGAAGGAGAGGAGGAGCCCCGGGCGATACAGCGTGCAGCCCTTCCAGGGGCAGATCATTAATCTGACAGCCACAGTGTATTTTTTGTGGCAGGATATTATTAGCTTTCAAAAGTTAATTGCAGTACCCGAGTACCTGGATGCAGAGTGTCAGGGGTTAGTATATTTTCATTTATACAGGAGTTCTTGAATGGCTTCTCGTGCAATGAGTGCATCACAAGAATTAAACAAAACTGACAGTACAATCCATTCCCCTTACCCATCTCTTTACTCATGGTTTAAATTTTATGGATCAAACACAGCACCTGATCTAAACAACACCAAGCTACAATAATCGTACATGGTTTTGTATGTTTAGCAAAGTTCATGGTGATAGCAGACTACAGCAAATGGTGCCTCTGGGGATCAGAACCAGGTCTCTAGCTTTTAACTACATTTATCGAAGACTTTGACAAAGTCTTCAGTGCAAACCTTGGCACACAGACGCCCGTCGGCCGTGGCCAGGTTTGCATGCTATAACAGGCTACAAAGCTCAAGTTGTGGCAGAATCGCTGGCAACAACGCATCCATCCTTGACGAGTTCAAAGACTTCTACGCTCATTTTGTGCAGAAGGTCAGTGGATTAATGTCACCCGCCCGACAGCCTCGGGTGCACAGTTGTAGATGTCAGATCAGCCTTCCTGGTAGTGAACCCATGGAAAGCAATTGGCCTTGATGGAGTCTCCAGCTGTGTTTACAGAACCTTAGTTAGGACACCAAATGTTGGAGTAACTCAGACAGGCAGCATCTCCAGAGAGAAGGCAAGGGTGACGTTTCGGGTCGAGACCCTTCTTCAGACTGCAGGCTTCAGAACCTGTGCGGAGCAGCTGGCAGGAGCATCATCTTACCCCCTCCCTATTCCACTCCGAGGTTCCCACCTGCTTTAAGAAGACTACAATCATCCCAATGCCATAGAAAAACAAGGTAGCATGCTCTACTGACCACTGTCTAGTGCTTCTCCATCCACCATGACAAAGTGATTCAAGAGGCTGCTTATGGAACACTATTCAAACCTCCCAGTAAGTCATAATTCACTATTTGCCTAACTCTTCACCAGGTCCATATCAAACACCATCTCCATGGCCCTATAGTAATCCCTGGAACATCTGGAACAAATTCCTGTTTGTTGATTATAGCTCTACCTTCACCACCATAATTCCAACCAAACTCATCTCCAAGCATCTGGATCTAGATCTCAACAGTCCTTTCTGCAACTGGATCCTTGACTCATACATAGGCTGCAATCTGTCAGGATATACAACACACATCCTACTGGGTTTTCTCAGGATGCTCCTTCTCCAGTTTGAGCTGTACAAAGTCAGCGATCCCTGCAAGTTTGGTGGTAATGGTACACTCACCCATGGAGCTTTGAGAACGTCCTGGCACTGTTACACTCCTGATACAACCCGGGTCGCCGACGCTGCAAGCACTGTAAGGCAGCGACTCTGCCGCTGGCCCCCAGTGGCCCCCAGGTGTGGAGTTAATTGGTGGACACAGAAATACCCTGGTGCTGCTGTTAACCCTGAAGGGGACATAATCCTAAAACCAATGTGAGACCATTCAAGAATAATGTCCAGGAACACCTTCAAAAGGCTACATTCTCTGTACCAATACAAAATATGTTATCACCCTATAACAATTTCTGAATGATTAAGGAGTGAGATACAACAATTTCATTTCCACTTTCTAGACTAGAAGGATTGTTTGCCATTTTTTAAAAATCATTCCTAAATTAGACTTCAAAGCAAAATAAGTCTCTGACACTCAAACGGTTTGCTCGGACACTTGTAGGGGTGGCATTTATAAGCAAGGAGCATACTGTTGTCCCCCTATCAATGCATGTTTTTACACTGATCTTATTGACAGCAGATTTGTTTAATATGCTGCGAATCAAACAATGTAATGGTTTCAGGCATTCACTTTGCAGTAAAAGCTTAGAGACTCCACATGTAAAGAGTTAGTCTGCTGCCTTGCAAATAAATCTCTCCCCCTCCGTTTGGATATTATTGCTACGATGCAATGCTTTCTGCAGAAATTACACAGGAGAAATCAAGAATCAACCACATTAATAAATTTGAAGTCAGACCACATACATATGGATTATTTCCTCCGCTGACAGACATTAATAAACCAAATTCGTTTTAATACAACCTTTTAGTTTCTTAATCAAATTACTGATATTAGCTTTTTGTTCCAGAGTTAATTAATTACTTGTATTTAAATTCCCAGCAGTCCAGTAGGATTTGAATTTATGGTTCTGGATTAATAGTCCAAACCTCTGAATAGTAGTCCAATAATTTAATCTGTATGCCATTCTATGTCAAGAAAGCTCCTCATTTAAAAAAAAGTCCTCTTTGCTAAGATCCAATCTAAGATTTATGTGGCAAGTTAATGGATAATTAATGTGCAGAATACATCAATTTTCTTGTAACTCACATTGATGATGAGGGTGCTCTTGCAAAGACGGGTTTTTTTTGTTATTCATTCACAGGACATGAACATCACTGACAATGTTGGCAGTAATTCTCCGTTCCTAATTACACATGAACTGAGAAAGCAGTTAAGGATATGGTGCGACATAGTGTCGTACAGCTCAGAAGCACGCCCTTTGGCCCATCGCCTCCATGCAGGCCATCAGTAATGCATTGAAGATAAGACACAAAGTGCTGGAGTAACTCAGCGGGACTGGCAGCATCTCTGGAGATATACTTATCCTGTTTACTTGCACTTGGTCCATTGGCTTCTCGGCTTTGGCAATTCACATGAACGACCCGAAACGTCACCCATCCCTTCTCTCCAGAGATGCTGCCTGTCCCGCTGTGTTACTCCATTTTTTTGTGTCTATCTAAGGATATTTCTTTCCCTGAAGGGTATTAGTAAATGAGTTAGGTTTTCCCAACAATCTGGCAGATTCATGGTTGCTATTCCCCCTGTAGTGTGTGTGTTTTTTTTTTAAAGATACAGAGTTGAAACAGACCCATTGGCCCATTGAGTCCCGGCTGACCAACAGCCACTGTACACTAGCTCTGTGTTATCACATCTTTGCATCCTACACACTAGGGGAAATTTACAGAAGCCAATTAATGTACAAACCTACATGCCTTCAGAATGTGGGTGGAAACCAGAGCACCCAGGGAAAACCCATGTGGTTATTGGTAGAATGTATAAACTCCATACATACAGAACTTGTAGTCAGGATTGAACACTAGTCCCTGGCACTGCAAGGCACCAACTCTCCCACTGCACCACTGTGTCTTTGGATTGCAATAGTGGGATGTGAACGCTTGTCTCCAGATCAATAGTCCAGGCTTCTAGTTTAGTGAAGTTGAGAGATACAGCGAGGAAACTAGATACTGATCCAGTTATCTAACTATAATGTTACTGTGCCTTCAATGGCAGAGCAATGCAAGTTGTTCATCTACTTGTGTTGACAAATAACTCAGTATTTCTCACATTCACACAACAACTTATGGATTTAAATGAGCAGTTCTTAACCTGGGGGGGGGGGGGGGGGACCCTCTTGGGGGTCATTTGGGGGTTTTCCAGGGGTCATGAGGTGCTGCCAGTCGAGTATCCGTCCTCGTTTTGATCACCTGATGGCTGCAAAGCAATTTCAGCCATCCCATTGACTGCATTGTGTATTAGCAGACGTGTTTTAATAAATCAGGCTGTTCTTTTTTGTTTCGGGGGTCATGATATTGACCAAGAATAGGGACATGGGACCAAAAAGGTTAAGATCCACCGATTTAAATGGTCAGAGCTATCCAACTCCCAGAAGATAGACACGAAAAGCTGGAGTAACTCAGCAGGACAGGCAGCATCTCAGGAGAGAAGGAATAGGTGACGTTTCGGGTCTAGATCAGATCCTTCATCAAATTCTCATGTCAGTGAAATTAAGAGGTTTCTGTAGATTTTTCTTAGTCTGCTGGTTTGAAGACTTGCATCTATGAGATTGGGTTTCGTGTGTGTGTGTGTGTGTGTGTGTGTGTGTGTGTGTGTGTGTGTGTGTGTGTGTGTGTGTGTGTGTGTGTGTGTGTGTGTGTGTGTGTGTGTGTGTGTGTGTGTGTGTGCGTGCGTGCGTGCGTGCGTGCGTGTGCGTGTGTGACCAACTAATCAAATACAAATTTAAGTTATTGCCTGAGGATCTGAGAGGCCTTTTAAATGTGGGAGAATAGCAACCCTTCGTCAGTGAGTTAGAAAAGACCCAAGGGGATATCTCTCTGACTCTCACTCTCTGTTTGGAGGAGAACAAGGTTGAAAGATAAAATCTAAAACTCAGCAGCTAGCTGCTGGCTCTTGTAAGAGAGGTGATGGGTTGAGTTTGTTTCTCCAGATAGTCATCTGTCATTTCAGGCTGAAAGGTTTCTTTGCTCAGAGGTTTGCTCATCTAAGGAATTCTCCAGCTCACAAGGCAGTGGTTACTCACACATTGATCACATTAAAAAAAGATCAATAAATAGAATTAATGTAGAAAAAAACCAGCCATAAACTGATTTGTAGGTACACAAACTCAAGAGGCAAAAAGTTGACTTGCCCTTCTACTTTGTATGTCAAAGTAAAGATCAGATTAGCGGTATCCAGGAGAAAAGCAGTATTTCATCCCCAAGGCAATAATATATACAATAATTGTAAATGCATCCAGCATACTAGTCCTAGAGATGTCAGGAATCTGCTCGAAAGGTGCAAAGGCACAAGGGTTCAGCAAGGGTACTGAAAACGCAATGGGATCAAGTGGCAGGCTTACCTGGAGCTGCCCGAAAACTAGGCTCATCTCAGGACACCATGACAAGCAAAATGGTAAAAATCTACACTGGAATTAAAACAGTCCTTTTCTTTTTATGCTCAGTTTTACAGCAGAGATATTATTGAACTAGAAAATGGTTGCCTTAAAATTAGATATATTGGCATCCATTTGTAAAGTGTGAGGAATTTATTTAAAGCAATTAATTAAACATGATTATGTCCATTGGGAAACTTGCCCAGGCATTTAGGTGTGCAACTCAGCTGAGTGAGGGAGTTTCACACCCTGTGATGTCACAACGCGTATGCTACACATTTCCTCCCTCGCCAGATGAAATTTTGTTAAAAACTAACCCAAAACACTAGAAGCACAACTTGCCGAGTCCACCAATTGTAGGGACTCTTGTTTTAATATCAACATCTCGCACAAAATCATCTGTCAGTCTCAGTTTTCAAAGCTCAGGATATTTGAACACTCACCACGGATTACTCCATCACTGATCGTAGCCACGTTATTCTACGTACATCAAAGCCGTGTCTCATGATCTCTTCCTCGCCGATCATTCCACATCTCACCGGGGTGTGGAGCCGCTCAAGGCAGAGGGTTCCTACAGGCCAGAAGATTGCATGGATTGTGGTAAAAAAGATTGCAAAGTTCACACTTCTCGATCCATATATTTCCCTCATCTCCTTGGCTGTATTGTGTGCACCTGTGTACTATGGTTGCCATTGGAAGGGGCCCATTCAAAGTCTGGTGATCTTTCGCATGACAAGCATGCCAATGCCAAGGCAGTCGTGAACTTGTCATGTAGCTTTTAGACTTTTGAGATACAGCGCAGAAACAGGCCCTTTGGTCCACCGAATCTGCGCTAACCATGTAGACTAACAACACCCTACGCACTAGGGCCAATTTGCAATTTTACCAAAGCCAATTAACCTACAAACCTGTACGTTTTTGGAGTGTGGGAAAAAGGCGAAGCACCCGGAGCAAACCCATTGGGAATTAGCACTCTATGTTGTACATGCTTAACAAACCAAAAAAAGTTTCTTTGCAAGACCAGCTTGAGGTGAGATCGAACATGTCGAGTAATCACCAGGCTCACTGTAATGCTTGTGGAGTGGGGAGCACATGTGTCCTCAGAAACGAGGATCTCCGATTTCAAAGTACAGTTCGCCTCAAAGTTCACGAGTGCCTCCGATACATCTTTCGTTCATGTTTTGGCCTGTTCCAGGCACAGGAAGAGTGGGGTTTGACCATGTTAAGAAAGCTGGTTGAGTTTGGTGAATGTGTTAGAAGGTTATACGTCAGCTGTAAAGACCATTTGTTGAGTTCCATCTCTATCTTGTGTTTAAGAGGGAACTGCAGATGCTGGAGAATCGAAGGTTACACAAAAAAGCTGGAGAAACTCAGCGGGTGCAGCAGCATCTATGGAGCGAAGCATCCTTCGCTCCATAGATGCTGCTGCACCCGCTGAGTTTCTCCAGCTTTTTTGTGTAACCTCCATCTCTATCTTATTGAGAGTCGGGGGGAAGTACGGGAGTACGGTACTCTAGGACCTGTGTGGCCTTGGCAGGTGACGACACAGCTGGCGATAGTGATTAAAACCAGATAAAAGTGGTGAAAACCCTCTAAACCAACATCTTGGGGGAGAGGGTTCTAGGGCTGGTATGTTGTAACTAAGATATCATTGGTAAAGTCATGGAATGTTTGAGAACACTTATGGGAATCAATATTTTGCTGACCAGGAGCCAATGAGTATCAGGGAAATTGATGAAGAAAGCTAGTTAGGAGTTAGGATGCAGTGTTGAATGAACTAAACACTTACAGGAAGCAGAAGATGGAAATAACAATGGGCTAAATGTTAGTTTTGCAGGCCATTTCCCCCCCAGCAATAAACCTAGTCTATAAGATTCAACAGTCTGTGGTGGGCTTGTGAGGGTAACCAAACGAGTTAGAGTTAGCAGATAGATTTGTTTCAGAAATTTAAGTACAGTTTCTGGGCATTAATGCACGTTGAATGGTGCTGATTGATGGTGATTTTAAGAAGGAAATTGCAGTGGATCAATGCGTGCACCACAGTACATGAATCATCAGAGCTTATCCAATCTATTAACATGTAAATCAAAATAATGAACTATTGATGTTCACACGGGACCTTCATTCACCCACACTTCATTATTTAACACGTTACCATCTTATCACTGCCCAAAAATCTGATCAGAGAAGACACCACCACACCCTTAGAAACCAAACACTGGGACAGTGTAAACTTATCCCAGGCAGGATTAAGGTTCAATCTCACCTTCACTCACAAGCTTTGTATTCATGTGTAAGAAAGAACTGCAGATGCTGTAAATCGAAAGTAGACAAAATGCTGGAGTAACTCAGCGGGACAGGCAGCATCTCTGGAGAGAAGGAATGTATTCATTCCTGTTCAGCAACCTCTCCATCCCCTCCGCATCATCTGAGATGCCAACATCAATATCTGCCAACATCACTTACTCTCCACTGCCTGGCTGATTCTCTCATCAACCCCCCACCCACCCTCGCCATGTAATGGTGGAGTGACGTCACAGCCTGCCTGAGCTCCAATGTCTGTTCCTGACAGTAAACAGCAACGCCCTGACCTCCATGGGTTGTCACCTTGTCGTGGTGGAGAAGCTTGTGTGGACCTGAGATCCTGAGAGCGATGCCGTCTGGAGCTATGCTCCTGGTGGGGCCACCTGGTAGGTCGAGGGGGAGGTCTCTGACAAAGAGCAATCCAACCAAGACATCAATGGTGGAACAGGCGGAGGACGATGGCTGACCTTAGTGGAGCGTCACAACGGCTGGGAAGGCGGATGAAGGCTGCAGCAGAAAAGGGTCTCCGGTCGTCTTGGACTCCATGCCACTGGATCCTGACCCAGATCTGTCAAGGAGCGTGGGGTGGCTGTCTGTGCACCAGTCTCCCCACGTTAAACAAAGTCGTGCACAGGCATTCTCCATATAGGGAATAGCACCCTGGAGATACCCATGGTCAGCCATGACCAAGGGGAGCCTAAGAATTAGATCTTAAGCGGGTGGGGGCTGAAGAGGAATTGGGTGAGTTACCCCAACTCCTTGCCCTTCATTGTCATTCTGATGGCATCTCTGTGTTCAAGAGCCATCGATGCTGGCCAAGATGCCCATTTAAGACAGACACAAAATGCTGGAGCAACTCGGCGGGACAGGCAGCATCTCTGGATAGAAGAAATGAGTGGCGTTTGGGTCTCGACTCGAAACACTACCCAATCCTCTTCAGAGATTCTGCCTATCCCGCTGAGTTACTCCAGCATTCTGTCTTTGATGCATCTTTGATGTAAACCAGCATCTGCAGTTCCCTTCCTACACATGGCCCATCTAAGATATTAACATTGGTCCATGGTTTACTCATATCCCTCTAAACCTCTCCTCTCTGTGTTCTTATCCAAATATCTTGCAAAGCATTGCTATTGTACTTGCCTCAGCCTTAGCCTTAGTCTAGCAGCTCTTTCCATATACATAGCACCTTCTGTGTGAAAAGGTGACTCCTCAGGATCGCTATTAAACCTTCCCCCTCTACCTTAAAACATGTCGTCTAGTTCTTGCCCTCTCCCTAACCCCGAGAAAAAAACCCACTAAAATTCTCCCTATCTATTCCTCTCGTGATTTTATACACCTGTATAATATCACCCCTCAGTCTCTAATGCTCCAAGGAATGAAGTCCTAGACTGCCAACCTCTCCCCGTGACTCGGTCGGTCAATTCTTGGCAATATCCTGGTAAATCTTTTCCACAGTGTTTCCATCTTAATGACATCTTTCCCATAGACGGCTGACCAAAAGTGACCAGAATACTCCAAGTACAGCCTTACTGACATCTTGTACAACCACAGCATACTTCTATACTCAATATCCTGATCTTATTCTAAGGCCCTTTAAGAATAAGGAGCAAGCCATTTAGAACGGAGACGAGGAAACACTTTTTCTCACAGAGAGTCTGTGGAATTCTCTGCCTCAGAGGGCGGTGGAGGCAGGTTATCTGGATGCTTTCAAGAGAGAGCTAGTGACTCTCTCTTGAAAGGGCTCTTAAAAATAGCGGAGGGGATACGGGGAGAAGGCAGGAACGGGGTACTGATTGGGGATTATCAGCCATGATCACATTGAATGGTGGTGCTGGTTCGAATGGCCTACTCCTGCACCTATTGTTTATTGACTGATGAAGGCCAGCTTGCCAAAAGCCTTCTTTGCCACCCCTGGGAACCTATGATGCCCCATATAGCAAACTATGTGCTTGTAGTCCTCGATGTGTTCTCTCAGTGCCTTCTCCATTAAACATTATACCCTCACTGAGAGTCTGGTGGGGAGCAGTATTCTGCTCCTATTTACAAGCCGTTTTAAATCCCCGATTACATTATCTTCTTTGCTCTGATCACTCAGTTAAGCTCTGTCTCACAGGCTGAAGGATTAAAATAATTTCAGACCATAACAACTATTTCCAGAATCTCAGAGAGCTGGTGCTGAGAATAATTCTAGTTAACAATGACACCGACCACTGGATTTCTAAAGGGAACTGGGAAAAGACGAAGAAACTTGAAGTGATAAGAGACAGTCTTCTTCTTATCGGGTCCACACACAAGATTAGATGTTGTTCAGCCAGAGCTGAACTCACTTCTCCGCATCTGCATACAATGTTGTCTGTCTTGTGGCTTCTTGTGTGTGGTGGTGGAAACAGGGCCGCCCGCAATCCACGTGAACACTCTTTCCTTGACCCCATCAGAGATAGATAGTGAATGGGATTAACTGGGTTTAGAGTCGTGCAGCATGGAAACGGATTCTTCAGCTCACAAAGTCCAAGCCACCCAGTTACATTAAGCACCCAGTTACATTAATCCGACACTAGCCTAGTTTATATTCTCCCTGTATTCCATCATTTCCAAAGGATGTGCTCGTCGGCAGGTTATGCGTCTGATGTACATTGCACAAGAGGGAGCTAGGTGAATCGGGGGGACATTGATGGATATTTGGGAGGGAATAAGTTACAGGCAGTGAGACCGATACATTTGCTCTGGTAGCTGACATTGATTCAATAGGCCAAATGACAGCCAACCATGGCCTGTTTCCTTCATCATCATTACTTTTTTGCATATCTTTCATTCATTTGTTCTATCTCTCTCTGCATCACTGTCTATGTCTCTCGTTTCCCTCTCCCCCCCCCCCCCCCCCGACTCTCAGTCTGAAGAAGGGTCTCAACCCAAAATGTCACCCATTCCTTCACTCCAGAGATGCTGTCTGTCCCGCTGAGTTACTCCAGCACTGGGTCTATGAGATGCTATTCTACAGTTTGCACATGGCCTCACTCTGGCAATGGAAGAGGCCAAGGGCAGACAGGTCAGTGTGAAGCAAGGGAAGGGGTGCAGCATCCTTCAATGATCCAATATATTTTATTGCACATGTATTTCATTGCACATGCACATGTGAAGCAAGGGGAAGGGGGTATAAAAATGGTGAGCAACCGGGATCTCCAGCTCGCAAGTGGTCAGCAAAATCTATGCATTGTCTCACCAATATGGAGGAGATCTCATTGAGATCACCGAATGCAAAAGGTTGGCGGAGGTGCATGTAAACGTCTGTCTCACCTGGGAGATATGTTTGGCTCCCTGAATGGATATGTTGGACAAAGTGGATGGGCAGGTGGGCAAGTGTTGCATCACCTGTGGTTGCAAGAGAAGGCACCTGGTGTAACTCAGTGGGTCAGGCAGCATCTATGGAGGAAGGAAAGGAGTCGGTATATGTTGGGAGGGATGAATCACAGATACCATCATCAGTCTCTTGTATCTCAATTATTCCCACAAATTTGAAACTCTTCCAAAAAGCTGTTGAGGCCTGAAGTCTTTGGATAATTTAAATCCTGACACCGACCTCTTATTGGCAATTGAGTTAAAGAACAAGGTAGATAAATTAAGTACAATAAAAAAAACAGGACATTGGAAGAAAGCAGCAGGATAAATGAAGTAATTTGCTGATCAGCCCTGCACTTAATTGAATTGTAGATGAGTTGAGGGGACTGAGTGACCTACTCCCATTCTGGTGTCTGCGCAGTCTCTCTCTGAAGCTCTGTTCCAGCTTTGGACCAAATGCTCCAACTTTTCCGGTGCCAAATCCTGCTGAACTGCTGCCCTCTGCAGACCGCAGCGGGTACTGCCCGGCGCAGCCACCATTCCCACAAATCGGATTGGACTGTGGCTATAGTATCCACTGCTGTGTGTCAGGGTTCGTTGATCGTATTTGATGCCAGAAGCAAAGTTGCAATGTCAAGGTCATTCTGTCATTCCTGTGTTATCTATTTCCTTTGCCCAAGGATTTTATATTAATTTTGAAGCTCACATAACAAGGACCAAATCGAAGTTATTAAAAATATTCTGTTTGTTCCAAAAATCAAACAAAGAACTCTGTGGTTTAGTTGGTAAACATCTCTGCCGGTTGTTAACCCATGACTTTCTTTGTTGATATCTTTACATCAATCCTTCCATCACGTGTGATTTTTATCCTTATTAACCCATGACTGTCTCTGGCAACTCTCCGCCCTTGTCCACGGCCTCCCTGCCTTGTAGAGTAGGTGTTCACTCATTCTGGGGCGAAGAGGGCTGCATAATTCTGAGGGGTGAAGATTTGCTGTCATGTTAACTAAATACTATGTGTCATGTTGCAATAGTTGAGAAATGTTTAAATGCCAAACACAGAGCAAAACTCATCCAATGGCTACGAGTCATTGCTGCAGCAAGTAAGAATTTCATTGTTCTATCTGGGACACATGTCAATAAAACATACTTGACCCTCTTGACTCTTGACTCTTGAGATCACCCCTGACTTTGGTTTGTAGCCTGTGATGATTTTCAGGGCCTGCCACAATCACCTTGCAGTTAGATCTCTCCACGATAGCCTTGGGTACATCGCACTTGGCCTTCTTGTACAGTGCGGGATCGTCCTTCATAAAAGCCTTGGATCTCAACTAGAGCAGACAGGGAGTCTCCTTGTTTAGTTTGGAGACACAGCGCTGAAACAGGCCCTTGGGCCCAATGAGTCCGCATGGTCAGCGATCCCCGCACATTAACACTATCCTGCACACACATCATTTGTAATTGTACCAAGCCAATTGATCTACAGACCTGTACGTCTTTGGAGTGTGGGAGGAAACAGGACAAAAACCCACACGGTCACAGGGAGAACGTACAAACTCCATATAGACAGCATATAGACAGGATCGAACGCAGGTCTCTGGCACTGTAAGGCCGCAACTCTACCGCTGCGCCACCGTGCCCTCTCCATGTTCATCTAAGATGTCTAGTCAGGATAGACCCTAAAACTTACAAAATTCTTAAGGGATTGGACAGGCTAGATGCAGGAAGATTGTTCCCGATGTTGGGGAAGTCCAGGACAAGGGGTCACAGCTTAAGGATAGAGGGGAAATCCTTTAGAACCGAGATGAGAAGAAAATTTTTCACGCAGAGAGTGGTGAATCTCTGGAACTCTCTGCCACAGAAGGTAGTTGAGGCCACAGTTCAGTGGCTATATTTAAGAGGAAGTTAGATGTGGCCCTTGTGGCTAGAGGGATCAGGGGTATGGAGAGAAGGCAGGTACGGGATACTGAGTTGGATGATCAGCCATGGTCATACTGAATGGCGGTGCAGGCTCGAAGGGCCGAATGGCCTCTACTCCTGCACCTAATTTCTATGTTTCTATATTTCTATGTTTCTAATTGTCTCTGTCTGATTTCTGTATAAAACAGTGATGACTGGGGCATACTCGTACTAATTGGAAGAAGTGGTGTTGAACATGTTCAGTCCAACTCAAGGCAGTCCTAATGAAGACCATCAGTCTCGCCAGAGTGCAGCTTTATTACACTTTTTGCTGATGCCTCTCATTTCAGTCTGACTGTAAGCACTATCTGATGATCAGCCTGGCCAAAACAAGGAATGGAGCAATAGGCATTCTAGGCGAGTGTGTTTTCCTAATACTGCTGCAGATGCCAAAGGTTTAATTACATCCCACACTGAGTCTGCATAAAGGCCATCTCCCTCATGTCTGCACCATCACAGGGGGCACAGATGTGTTTCCATGGCAGCTCAGATTCAGCTGCTGTGAGGGAAGAAACAGCAATTGACCCTTTACTTTCCAACTTGTTTGGGTATGAAACTGCACCCAGTATTTTGTGAGCACCAGCGGGGGCAGTGACTGCAAGAAGATGAGCAGCTGGTAAAATATACAGCAGAAGCTGTTGGGCAGCACGGTGGCACAGCGGAGAGTTGCTGCCTCACAGCGCCAGAGACCCGAGTTCGATCCTGACTTTGGGTGCTGACTGTATGGAGTTTGTACGTTCTTCCCGTGACCTGTGTGGGTTTTCCCCGGGATCTCCAGTTTCCTCCCACACTCCAAAGAGTTGCAAGTTTGTAAGTAAATTAGCTTGGTATAATTGTAAATTGTCCCCAGTGTGTGTAGGATGGTGTTAGTGTGCGGAGATCGCTGGTCGGCACGGACTCGTTTGGCCGAAGGGCCTGTTTCCGCAATGTATCTCTAAACAAAGCTGAAACTAAACGCCACAGCTGCCAATAGTGGAGTGATTAACATCACTGCTGTGCAATCAGTCAGAATTGGAGAACAGAGAATGGAGATGATTACATTGCAAGAGATGGTGACTATTACAGGGAAGTATAATAATAATAAATTTATTTTATTTTTATTTATTTTTTTAAATTAATAAAAAAAAAAAAAAATTTATGAAGCTATGGAAGGATTTGTAAATATTTATTCATCAGTGCTCTAATGAGACCAGGAACCAACACAGGAACAGCACCTCATATTTCGCTTGGGTAGTTTAGACCCCAGCAGTATGAACATTGGCTTCTCTAATTTTAGATAGCCCTTGCTTTCTCCCTCCTTCCCAGTTCTCCCACAAGTCGTACTGTCTCCACCTACTTCCTTTCTTTTTCCCACCCCCCCCGACATCAGTCTGAAGCAGGGTCTCGACCCGAAACGTCGCCGATTCCTTCTCTCCAGAGATGCTGCCTCACCCGCTGAGTTTCCACAGCATTTTTTGTCTACCTTCGATTTTTCCAGCACGTGCAGTTCTTTGTTAAACAGGATTCAACAACTAGTGCACAGGACAGCGCAAAGAGTAGATAGATTCTGGTGAATTCCAATTTATGGACAGTGCAAGGTGAACTGGCTGGGAAAGGAAAAACAAAAGGTTTTGGCAGCAGTAGGCTGAGGGCGAGTCAGATGGTGCAGTTACAGCGCAAGGACATTGGTGTCTCAACTGTAAAGTGTTGCAGAACATGTGTGGCCTGGTCATTGCAATGCGATTTGGCCCAAGGTGACGCAGGCATGCACTGCATTGGTCAGGCTTGCTCCAAATCACACATGGAGCCAGGACTGTAATTGTGTTGTTGATTACATTGGTGCTGTGTCAAATCCAGCTAACTTACAATGATTAAAGGCAGACGGTGGCTCTTAGAGGCAATGTACAATATAGCCAGAACTAATGGAAGCCAATTCAGATTCATTGCAGCTCTCCAGCAGAGATGCTACCACATGGTGCAGCATCCTTCAATGATTCAATATATTTTATTGCACATGTACTTAGGTACAGTGAAACGCTTGGTTTTGGACACGGCCCAGTAAAATCACACAGCAGTCTGAAGATGGTTCCTTGAACTTGAAACCTCATCCGTCCATTTCCTTAAAACTAGAGGTCTTAGGTTTAAGGAGAAAGGGGGAAAAATGAAAAGTGTACTGAGGCAACGTTTTTGTGACAAGGGCAGTGGGTACATGGAATGAGATGTCAGAAGAAGCTGTAGAGGCATGTATAATTATAATATGTAAAATACATTTGGACTGGGATGTGGAAAGAAAATATTTAGAGGGGTATTCTTGTGGGATAAGGCCCTGTAAACATCTTGGTAGGCACGGACGAGTTGGGCACATTTCCGCATTGTATAACTATGATTCCATGACTTTATTTATGATATTATTCAAAAAGAATAAAGAAGTTTCTCCTGGCCAATGCTCATTTTCCAACCTACACCAAACAATGAGGTTTGTTGGAAGGAACTGCAGATGCTGATTTACACCGAAGATAGGCACAAAATGCTCAGCGGGACAGGCAGCATGTCTGGAGAGAAGGAATGGGTGACGTTTTGGGTCGAGACCCTTCTTCAGAATGAAAGTCACTGGAAAGGGAAACGAGAGATATAGACAATGATGTAGAGAGATAAAGAACAATGAGTGCAAAAGGAAACAGGCCATTGTTAGCTGATTGTTGGATGAAAACGATAAGCTGGTGACATCAGTATACTGAAAAGCGATGGTGTAGAAGGGGAAGCCAATAAGATGAATGATGAATCATCATTGGATGAGCAGAGGAGCTCAGAACAAATAGCATCTCTGAAGAGAAGGAATGGGTGACCCAAAACATCACCCATTCATTTTCTCCAGAGCTGCTGCCTGTCCCATTGAGTTACACCAACTTTTTGTGTCTATCTTCCAAACAGTGAGGTTACCTGAAAAATTATCTTAGTGCTATTTGCCAGAGGTTGCAGTGTATGAATTGGCACTTGCATATCCTGCATTCTAGTAGGATCTGTATTTCAAAACCAAATGTGCCTCGTTGATTGTGAAGTCCAGAGGTAATGGAAGGCAGTGTGGCAGTAAAGTATTTTATTTTTGAATAAAATTAGTTCTAGGTTTAGAGATATAGCGTGGAAACAGGCCCTTCAGCCCACTGAGTCCACACCATCCAGTTCTATATTATCCCATTTTCTCATCCACTTCCGACACACCAGGGGCGACAATTAACAATTACAAAGGCCAATTAACTTAGAAACCCGCAAATCTCTTGGATGTGGTAGAAAACTGGAGCACCTGAAGAAGACACACGCGGTGGCAGGGAGAACGTGCAAACTCCACACAGACAGCAACCAAGTTCAGGATCGAACCCATGTCTCTAGTGCTTTTTGTGTCTATCTTCCAAACAGTGAGGTTACCTGAAAAATTATCTTAATGCTATTTGCCAGAGGTTGCAGTGTATGAATTGGCACTTGCATATCCTGCATTCTAGTAGGATCTGTACTTCAAAACCAAATGTGCCTCGTTGATTGTGAAGCACCCTGTGAAGTCCAGAGTTAATGGCCACTTGCGCCACTCTGCTGTACCGTCATTGGAACGGTTCCGGGCAACCTTAGCCTCAATAACCAAGAAGATCAGTAAAATGACCTTGCAGTCTGGGCCAGGCTCAGTCCTAGAACATGGTGAAACCACACATGGGTTGGGTTTGTATGTTTGAGATGGATGGTGGTAGGTGCACTTTGGGTCTAATGGAATGTCCCAAAACCTCTGTTTGGAAATGATGCATCTTGATGTCCATATACAGTAAAAGAATGATGGTAAACACTAGCAGTTCGTGTGAAATAGACTGAAACATAATCAGAGAAGCAAACAGAATTGATTTGCGGGGATCTGATCAATCCAAGCTTTGGTCACCTACCTGCCGTGATTTCATCGACTGACTTTGCTTGAAGGCAGGGGGTGAAAGATGCACGGATTGCACCAGTAATAAAGCTTGTCTCAAGTGTCTTTCAAAGTTCAACTGAAGGTCATACATGTTTCTGCAAAAGAAAAAAAAGTCATTAAAGGCGCTATCAGACCAAGCAATAGCAAAGTAGTGAAGAACTGTCAATTTAAATCAGTACTCAAAGGTCATTTAGAAATTTTCTATCTACAGTAAATGAGCAATACACCCAAAAATCTGATTTCTTATTTTATTTCATAAACGAAGCCACCTTCAAAATTGGCCTTAATTTGACTGCTAAAATTGCAGAGACTTTAATGCCGTGTATTGCTATTAGTGTTTGAATAAGACAAGAATTTATGATGGGTGAATGTTATCTCAGAGGACTATGTAAACCAGCATCTGCAGTTCCTTGTTTCTACATGTATGTCTATCCTATGCGTTTTAAGATGCCCATCATAGTTTAGTTTAGTTTAGAGATACATCGCGCAAACAGGTATTTCGGCCCACTGAGTCCGCGCCAATCTGCAATCATTAACACTATCCTGCACACGCTAGGGATAATTTACATTTACACCAAGCCAATTAGCCTACAAAGCTGTACGTCTTTGGAGTGTGGGAGGAAACCGAAGATCTCGGAGAAAGCCCACGCGGTCACGGGGAGAATGTACAAACTCTGTACAGGCAGCACCCCGTAATCTGGATCAAACCCGGGTCTCTGGCGTCGTAAGCGCTGTAAGGCAGCAACTCTACCGCTGTGCCGCCCCTAAAATTCTTGAAATTATCATATTTAAAATGTCGTCTATGCCCTGATACTCTACGAGTCGTGAATCATTACATAATGTTGGAATGACATGTACAACTCTCCCTTTCAACCCACGAGAAGGCTCAGACTCCCTAAGCATTCTGAGCCGTTAAGATGAATTAAATTTGTCACGGCAAGTTAGGACATGAACCTAACAGTGTCAGGAGTTAAAAGGGTCACATTCCCTCAAAGACAGCTGACAATCTTGCCCTAAACAGTAACAATATCAAGTTTGTTTTTACTGCTGAGATTAAACTCATGTTTTTAAAAAGCAAAGTTTTTTTTTCTAATGTACTTATTTTTTTCTTTCTCTCTTCAGCTTGTACCTCACCTTTTGGCTCTATACCTGAATCAGCTCAGATTCAGCTAATTCCCTCTTATGCTGTTACTTTGTGTGTTTTACGACATGGATTGTTGGTTCTTTGTCCATGAGAGTCCCAGATATCCTTCCAAAGCCCTCATGTAGCAATAAAAAACCCTATGAAGAGCAACAAATAAACACCTGATGGCCTGACTGAAGATTACCCCTCAACCAACATCAGGGAAGATGTGGAATCTGTGTTGGTATCCCAGTGCTATTGGGGGAAGCCTCAAAAAGGCAGCCAGCATCATCAGAGATCCCTGGCCACATTCTCGTTTGACCCCTGCCATCGGGAAGAAGATATAGGAGCCTGAAAAACTGTAACATTCAGGTTCAGGAGCAGCTTCTTCCCTACAGCCATCAGGCTATTAAACACTACAACCTCCAAATTAGGACTGAACTACATAGACTTATGGGCATTGGTTTTGTTTTTATGCACTATTATTGTTTGATGTGCATGTGCGTGGAAACACACACTCATATACATATATACACATACACATACATACACACATATACATACATACATATACATACCCACATATATACATACATACACACATACGCACATATACACACATACGTATATGCACATACACACATTATTATATTGTATACAGACTATTATGTTTACATATTTTGTTATACTATTGCAAGTAAGAATTTAATTGTTCTGTCTGGAATATACAATAAAAGATACTTGGCTCTTAAGAATCTGGTGATACACTAATTGTTTAACACATTTCCTAAAGCACAATGGGGACTATAAATTAAAATGAGCTGCAAAATCTAGGGATATCCTGAGATCTTTGAAACTAATATAGATATATTTAAAAAAACTAGTTCTTTCCATCCCTGCCATTACAAAATGACCAGACAAGAGAGAGAACTCTAAAATAGTGGCCGTTTCGTGTCCAGAGTCCATAACATTACCACCCCTCCCACTCCTGAATTAGTGCGAATAAATAATTCTCATTATTCCCTTGTGAAATATGGAAGAGGATGCAAGCACTAAATGTAGCTAATGGTGCGAATTAGAGTCACCAACAGGCCTGATTATAAGTCAGCAACACTGACATGTACTCTGGTTGATCGCATTCCTATCTCTGTAATCACTAAAAACGACTCGCGCCTGCAAGCCTGAAATCGATAATGGAGCAGTACTGAGATCAACAGCGGAGCAATATAGTCCCAGAAGATCAGCTTAGATACCACTTCATAATGCAAAGCCAGTGGAAGGGTTACTGATTCCACACTGAAGGGTTACTGAAACTGAATGCAAAAAATACATTATTTCTCCAAGACCTTATATGGCATAAATGTAGCTAGATTCCACAATGTCTTGGTTCTGCACCTTAGTTAAAACAAATTGTATAAAATGAAATGTGGAAACATCTGGGCTTGGTGTTAATACGTTCGTGAAGCACAGATAATGGCTATTTCTATTAGGCAAGTTAAAATGCTACAACAGCTAAAAGGGATATTTAATTTTATAATTCACAAGATGAGATACTTGGTGAAAAAATTGCCTGGAAGAGATTTCCCATTGTCCTAACACAGTCATTGAAAGCAGTCAAAGGATACAAATTCAGTTTGAAACTATTTCACTGACTATGCTGCTATCATGATGGCTACTCTATAACTGGAGATTCTAAAATGTACATGGCAAAACCCTAAGACGATGTTCTACTATACCTTTGTATATGAACTTGTTTAGTTTGAGTTCCTTCATAAGGCAATCTGAAACGCTTTGGCAGGATGAAGAGGTGAATCACAAGATTAATTGGAAACTGGAAGTATTGTGGTTATCAAAGAACTCTAGCCTCAGCTGCTTTAGAGAAGTTAAGATATAGGAACAATATGAGCAAAGTTTATGTTGAGGAGTTTGTAAGGGAAGAGAAAGTGTCAGACTATCACTTAATGTAAAGTCAAGATGGAATTTGATTGTTCTTCATTTCCAGGTAACTGAGAACCTTAGACCTATGTGAATTCCCTCAAACAAGAGCTGGAGCCATTTCTGAGTGGGGTGGAGAACACAGAGAAAGATGGTGGTATCTGCTAATGGTGATCAGAGCATGAGGAGCCTTCAGTATTCACTTCTATTCCCTGAGAGAAATTTGTGTAGATTCTTTCAAATTGGCCATGATTTAAATCTCTTTTATCTTATTCAAGAGGTAATTTACTGATAGTTGCAATGGAATTTGTGTGTTTTTTTGTCAAATAAGGGCGAGTGGTTAAATGGGATAGACAGTATTAAAATCTGGAGAATGGGGATAACTTTCCATAACCTGGGAGCTACCTCTCAGCAAAGACAGGCATTTAAGATTGCTCTTTACCAACACTTTTAGTGCCTGCACAGAGTCTAACCATCTGAGGAAAAGGGTGCTTGAAGATTAAGACTTCAAGCTCTGCACACCACTTATGCTCTTCTTCTTCTTGCTTATGGCATGCACAGCTTAAAGTTGTAGGTCAACATGTTCTATTTGATTTTGTTTGTGCACGTCAAGTTGATTGCATTAGTTGAAATAGGGTGGACCACGTGAAGGTTGCAATCTCCCACCCCATTTATGCTCCACCAGTCATTGTGATCACTGCCCTCCTGCATGGTTCTAAGACTTAAACGACACTATGTATCACAGGCACTGCAATGCACTGGATAGTTCCCACTAATGCTGTCTCTGTAAAACCTTTCAACACACTGTCAGCACATGTAAACCAATGTCAGTGTCCTCTCTCAGGCCAGTATCTCCAAGCCCCAATTACGTGCAGTTGGCGAAAAATAGGTGACCAGATAGCTCCAGCTCTTGTTTGAAGGAATACACTAAATTGTGAATGTCACACAGGCTATCCCCAGACCAATGGTTCACTTCCCATGCTGTATCTCTAAACTAAACTACACTAAAGTTGTAAACACTGCCCAGTCCATCATCTGCTCTGACCTCCCTACCATCGAGGGGATCAATTGCAGTCGCTGCCTCAAAAAGGCTGCCAGCATCATCAAGGACCCACACCATCCTGACCACTAATTCATCTCCCCGCTACCTTCAGGTAGAAGGTACAGGAGCCTGAAATCTGCAACAGGAATAGCTACTTCCCCACAGCCATCAGGCTATTAAACTAAACTCAAACAAAACACTGAACATTAATAGCCCATTGCACTTTATCTGCTTATTTATGTGTGTAAATATATATATATATTCAATGGTATATGGACACACTGATCTGTTCTGTATTTATTTATGCCCACTATATTCTGTTGTGCTGAAGCAAAGCAAGAATTTCATTGTCCTGTCGGAGACGCATGACAATAACCTCTTTTGAATCTTGAATCCAAAGGTCATTTTCATAGTCAGCCCAAGATTCCAAATAGTTACAATTAACTTTCATTCTCAATAGCTTTTTGAGGATTTATTTTCCTCTGGTGATGTGAAGAAGTGCTTCCTTACATCATCTCAAAGCAGGGGTGCTCTAATTATAAGATTATGTCTCATTGTTTTGGATTTTACCAATTATAGAACATAGCAAAGGAGCAGTCCTCTGGCCTATAATGCTTGTGTCAAACATGGTGTCAAGGCAAACTGATCTCATCTGCCTGCACATGATCCACAATCCTTTATTCCCTGCACTTTCATGTGCCTTTCCACAAACCTCATAAACACCACTATTGTACCTGCCTCCAACATTTTTTAACGATATGTTAAAAAAAATATTAAACAGTATTTAATGGAATCACAACTGTGATCAGCCAGAGCATTGCAATTCAAACATTTCCACAATTCAAACAGATATAATTTTTCATGTAAACTAGTTCTCAACTTCTTGACTTAGCGATAGTTGACCATTCAAGTGCAGCTTTCTCCAATGCAACGTTGGTTTAAAACATGTGCCATTCTCTTAATACTTTGAAAACAGATTTTCCTCCAAACATCCTGTACGAACCTTTAATCAATGGAACCTCCTGAATTAGATAATGATTTAATTTGGGAGCAATGCAAGTGTAATATATGTAGCCTTTCCTTGCAACATATCTGTAGGTCTGGCATGATGGATGATGCTGGTGATTCTGCAGCATCCAGAGGCAATAGGGCTAGCACTCCGAGTTGGCAGATTGCAGGCTAGTGTTGCACTCCGGAGATTTGAGCCCATAACCTTTGCAGATATTGAAGGAATGCTGCACTGTCAGAAGGTTGGATGAGATGATAAATTAAGATCCCATCTGCCCTTTCATGAGAATGTATTTAAAAAATCCCATTTCTATTCAAAGAAAGGCTGAGGAGTTCTCCTCGTGTAATTTCTGCCATGTGACAGCACCAAAGCACTTATCAAAGTCATTAATTTTGAAATGAATCTATTCCATACGAGCACAATCTTAAAATATATTTCTAATACAATCAGCACTCCCAACTCCTTTTTGGCTCAGACTTAAATCCTTCTCTTTGCCCACAGGAGACTCATTGTGGACATTACTTGGTTAATTTACTTCTCCCACTTCTAGTTGATGGTGATTTACAATGACTGATACCTTGAATCGGAGAGATAAAATAAAACAGTAAATGAAAGTCAAAACACTACTGGAAATCCAAAATAATAGCAGAGATTGCAGGAAACACACAGTAATTCAAGCAGCATCTGTGGAAAGAGAAACGAGTGAGTGGTTCACGTCCAAAATCCTCAATCAGAACTGCGAAAGAAGGAAAAGAGAATAGAAAAGGCTCCTGAGCCTAAACCTCATCTCTGTTTCCCAGAGATGCTGCCTGAACCACTGATTTACTTCAGCATTTTCTGTCTTTTTTTTATCAATAAGAAAACTAATGTATTTTCTCTCTTTCCCAGATCTGATCCCGAATCTGAAACATTAATTGTTTATCCGCCCATAGATTCCTCCCAACCTGCTGAGTTTGTCCAGCATTTTAATTTTGATAGAGAATAAAACTGGATGGACCACCTGGCATTGGCCGAGGCACTGAATTAGAAACATAGAAACATAGACAATAGGTGCAGGACTAGGCCATTCGGCCCTTCGAGCCTGCACTGTCATTCAATATGATCATGGCTGATCATCTAAAATCAGTATCCCGTTCCTGCTTTTCCCTCATAACCCTTGATTCCTTTAGCCCTAAGAGCTAAATCTAACTCTCTCTTGAAAACATCCAATGAATTGGCCTCCACTGCCTTCTGTGGCAGAGAATTCCACAGATCCTCAACTCTCTGCGTGAAGAAGTTTTCCCTCATCTCAGTGCTAAATGGCCAACCCCTTAATCTTAAACTGTGACCCATGGTTCTGGACTCCCCCACCATCGGGAACCCCTCCATCACAATCCCTGCTTCCATCTACCTCACTTGCAGGAAAGGCTCAGCAGAGGGGATGGCATGGTGGGTGTGAGAAGCCCTGGATATCCTCAGTATTGATTCCATTCTGTGTGAAATTTCATGACACCAGGTTTAAACATACACAAGGAAACCTTCTCTTGGTTACTACCTATTGCCTACCCATGTTGATGAATCCAATGTCCCTCCTTGAGGAAGCACTAGACATGGGAAGCACTCTGAGTGGCTTCATGTTCACCATTAAAATAATTGTGCTACCAATGAAAGACTTAGCTATCACAATGGGTCTGAGAACCAACATAAGGGTCAAACCTATTTGATCTAATCTTCAACAATACAATTGGAGAGGAGCATCTATGTATGTTGACATTGCTAATTGTGACCACTTATGGAGGCAATGTTCCTTCTCCTCATCCTCCTACTCGAGGATACAATGTACCCGCTAGTATTTGTGCGGTACACACTAGTGGAGTGATTAAACTCAGGGATGATTAAGAAACTGGATATATCAAGCACAAATCACTCAGTAGGTTAATAAATTGGACAGACAAGAACAAGTTGGGCTCTGGGGAGGATTGGGCTGTTGCTTAGCCAGAAACCACAATGGGCCAAGAAGCAAACAGGCTACAGGATAAAAGGACGTGGCATGAGTTTGTATTGTTGTTGGATTTTTGCATGACCTCATCTTTATGGACAGTAGAATAGGAAGCAATCATGGAGTGAATTGGATTAGTCAAGTCTGGTTCAGCTGGACCGGGCGCTGAACTAAGAGGCCGAGCACATGGACTGGACGGGGCTGGAGTGGAGCAGTGGTGGAGGACAACACATCCACATTTGGCCAGACCAGGCCAGGACTGTGAACTTGATGAAATGGCGCCAAGCATTGTGGTGCTGACATTGTGTGCAAAATGAATTTCATTATGCAACAATTAATTGCATATGTGACAATAAATATCCATTGAATTGAATTCTAACAAAAGGCCTGGATGAGCGTTACAGCAGGAGAGCAGATTTGGGCGATATCACGGAGGAGGAAATAAATTATCCTAATGTTTCAGAAACAAGGAACTGCCGAAGGTTTGCAAAACAAGACACAAAATGCTGGAGTAACTCAGCGTGTCAGGCAGCATCCCTGGAGAACATGGATAAGTGCCATTTTGGGTCTGAAGAAGGGTCTCGACCCGAAGCATCACATATTCATGTTCTCCAGGGATGCTGCCAGACCAGTTGAATTACTCCAGCACTTTGTGTCTCATTATCCTATTGTGCTGATTGAATTGAACCTCGGTTTGAAGCAGCACTGATAGAACTGAATAACAGTTACACCTGTAAAGCATGTACCAATTGGACTAAATTTTGATGTATTACTTTCAAAAGAGAAAAACAGGCATCTTCAGTAATGGTAAGGATCAGTCTGAAGAAGGGTTTCGGCCCGAAACCTTACCTATTTCCTTCGCTCCATAGATGCTGCTGCACCCGCTGAGTTTCTCCAGCATTTTTGTCTACCTTCAATAATACTGCTATGTTACAATATTAAGTGTGGCACAGAGCAAACTGTGAAAAGCTTCATCTGTGCAGCTTAAGCAATGTACTTTGTCATTCTATTTAAACAGCAAATAAATAATGATGAATGATAAATAGATAGATATCAAACAGCTACAGTGGTTCACAGCTCCCCAGGAACTTACAAATAAACAGTACAGCTCACTCTTGCAACGTGTAATAGATCAAACTCCGGGTAATTGAAAGTGTTCCAACAAATTAGAAGCCGAATAATGCCAATGAGGCTATTTACAGAGGACATTTGCTTCCTGTCTAAGGGAGAGCAACATCTGTAGGACATCCCCTGCAGGGACATTTGTGCAGATAAACCTGGAGCTATTTAGCCGAGGAGATTGTCAAGTTCCTCGACTACAGAAACTGTTCAGATTTAGCATTTTTTAAATCTTAAATTGATAACGTTTTAATCTTCTCATTAACTAATCTATTTTAAATTATTAATGCTCCCTGTAAAATCTAGATCAATATATCTGTTACTCCATCCAGATCTGAGTGTCTGTTTCTCTAAGTCCTGATTCAGCATCATCGACATGCACAACCTGATCTTAATCAGGAAAAGGATTCTGTTCCTTGGCTCTGAACACAATACAAAAGAGGGCTTTAAAATTATGAGAATGTTTAATAGGGCATATGCTGAGGAAATATACAATTTGGAGTTCATAAAATACAAGGCAGACATTAATCAAATAGTTTGGTTCAGATATAACAGAAGAGGATATGTCACCTTCCTGAAACATCAGCACACCACAAATCCAATGAAGGTGAAGAACTACTGTAAACAACATTCTAAAAGTGAGCTACTCCAACATTTTAGTATCTATCTGGGGCCTTGCTGTGGTGTCTGGAAACGCAGCAGACTATAAAGCAGTGTCTGCAGTTCTTTTATAATAGTAATAGGTTAAAACACTGACCCTAATGCCCCTGTCCCACTTAGGAACCCTGAACGGAAACCTCTGGAGACTTTGTGCCCCACCCAAGGTTTCTGTGCGGTTCCCGGAGGTTTTTGTCAGACTCCCTACCTGCTTCCACTACCTGCAACCTCCGGCAACCACCTGCAACCTCCGGGAACAGCACGGAAAGCTTGGGTGGGGCGCAAAGTCTCCAGAGGTTTCTGTTCAGGTTTCCTAAGTGGGACAGGGGCATAACCTGTCCCGCCACCAACTTATGCTCAGCCTCCTGAGATGAAGCTTCTTGACCAAATCCAGTGCACTTTCTCCTTTACCTCCACAAGGCCACTCCCAACAGGCTGCTGGGCGAATGCCAGCCTTGCTTTTATACCCCCACGAGGGGCTGTTACACTGGGATGCTAATTGCTCCCAGCTGGTCAACTCAATCAGACCTCGTTACCTGTTGCTTTTGAACAATCCCACCCCTCTGCCCTTCCACTCAGCTGCTCAACTCAAACGTACCTCGTTAACTGGTGATTTAAAAAAAAAAAAAGCCCCACTCTTCTGCTAGTGGGGTGGGAAATGACCGAGGCTGTTGAGATTATGAGCTAACGAGGCAATTAAAAAATATCAATAGGATTAGGCAAAATCAACCGAGATTTATTACGAAAGGGATTTTTTTTGGACAAATTTACTAGCACTTGTTGGACTAATGGAACAGGCTGATGGGTTGAGTTGAAATAAGTATAGATAGATGTTTCTTCAGAACAAAATTACGCTATGGCCTGTTTCCATAAGGTAATATTTAATGTAATTCCACATAGTTCAGGGAGGTAAATCAGGCTCCACCTCTGGGAGATTCCGATCTTGATGATCTGAAACTGGAGTGTATGGAGAAGCCTTAGAACCTTGAGATGTGGGCAGTGGCGGACTGGGTCTAAAAATATTGGTTGCCAGGAGACAAAGGGGGCCCACTTCATCAGGGGCCCACTTGCCATCGGGCAAGCTGACACCCTGGCCAGTCCGCCACTGGATGTGTGTCTGGACAACACTGATCCTGGTCAGGAAAGAATAAGTGGGCTGGAGTTCCTTCCTTTGGAGTAGGTTTGGGAGACGTCACATGGAAGGTCTTTAAAATGGCAGAAATCATGATTTTACGCTTTTCCCCTTGATATGGTAAACTGTCATTGGTGATCAACTCCATTTGGCTACATTTGGCTCTTAAGAGGTAGGCCATTCAGCCCCTCATGCCTGCACTGCCTGCACCAACTCCTAGTTCCCTCACAGTGGAAAGTGTTGATGCTGCTGTGGGGGGGGATGTTCATGTTGAATCCTATGGTATATTGTGTCTTTTTCCTTTTTTTTAATTTTATATGGATGTATGGTAATCTAATTTTTTTTTCTCTGTAAAGCACTTTGGCGTCAACATGATTTGATTTAAAAGTGCTATATAAATAAAAATTACTTACTTACTTACTTACTTTCCTGAAAATTACTTACCCTGAAAATCCCAAAATATATTGTTCTTTCTCTTATATATGCTGAACAACTAAACCTCGACAATAATTTTGGGTAGTGAACTCCAAGCTTCAGTTCCCTTTGTGTGAGGGGTTTATTTATCTTCTCTGGCCAGAATTATGTTGAGACTTTCACCCTTTGTTCTCTAGCACGATCCTACACACTAAGGACAATTCCTGCCAAGGGAAACACAACTCTGCTCTGATCTCCTCATCCCTGATCGTGGATGTGGATGGATTGGAGATGGACTCGGTGCTTTTTTTTAAAAAGAATCCTAAGGTGTTATGGCAACATTTTAAAAGAAATGTTCTTGGTAATGAGGAGATTCTGAGTGCAGAAAGCAGCAGACTGTTTGTGGGACCTTTACGATGTAGTTACTTTTTCCATTAACCATAAAGGTGAATACTAGGCTTTGGACAATGCTGCTTACCCCCTATTCTTGCTTCAGTTGCGATCCATCCAGTTTAGACTTTAGAGACACAGCACAGAAACAGGCCCTTCGGCCCACCGAATGCGTGCAGACCAGCGGTCACCACCCCGTACACAAACACTATCCTACACATAACAATTTTACCGAAGCCGATCAACGTACGAACCTGTACGTCTTGGGAGTGTGGGAGGAAACCAGTGCACCCGGAGAAAACCCACACAGTTCACAGGGAGAATGTACAAAATCCATCAGACAACACCCATAGTCAGGATCAAACCTGGGTCTCTGGTGCTGTAAGGCCACAACTGTGCCACCGTGCCTCCCCGACAGAAAGTTTCCAACAGAAAATTTGCATCCAACAGGAAGTTTGTTTTTTACAAAATCTAGAATTATCATTTCATAAAGAGAATTTCCTGTTTGAAATTGTTAGCTTTCAGGTATTTCAAGGATTTTAAAGGTAAGATAGGTCCATAAGAAGAGAGGTCACCCATGTTCTAATTTAATGGCAGATTGATCTTGAATAGACTCTTCAGACGTATCGTATCAAGGGCAGGAGATAGGGTGTCGATATGGAAGAATCCTCTTTGTAAGTCTGAAGAAGGTTCTCAACCCGAAATGTCACCTATTCCTTTTCTCCAGAGATGCTGTCTGTCCCGCTGAATTACTCCAGCTTTTTGTGTCTATCTTCGGTTTAACCCATCTACAGGGTTCTTCCTACATCTTGCGATTGTGCTCTCACCCAATGCCACACTGACCCACTACCAAACGCTCACCAACAACCCCATCCGACACCGGAGGTCCTACCATCCGGGAGGCCATCTACTGTGCTCCCGGTCTCCTCCCCGACACAGCAGGGTCGAGGAACAGTTTTCTTTCCGGCGGCTGTCAAGGATTTTACTCAACAACGTACCTCGGTGACTGCCAATCACCACCCCCCCCCCCGGACACTTATTATTTTTTTTATTCAAAACTTTTGCTATTTCCCTCTTCAAGGGAGTGATAAAATGCCTTTTGTTGTCTCTGTACTGTACAACTGACAAACGTGACAATTCCTTTTCTCCAAGATTGAATCTGAATCTGAATCTGAATCTTCGGTTTATCCTCTTTGTTCACTGGTTGAACTCTGATCCTGTGAGCCTCTCTTGTTGCATTGCTTTTAATTACCATCTTCGTAAAGTTGACTGTTTCGAGGCTGCAGATCAGACACTAATCTTCATTCTCCATCTTGTGAGGAAATATTTTCTGACTGGCTTCTGCCCCTCCAATTCCCCCAGCACGAAATCCACAAGACGCAAGTCAGGAGTGTGAAGGAATACTCTCCATTTACCTGCATTAGTGCAGCTTCAACAATGAAGCCCAACAGCACCTAACGGAAAGTAGCCCTCACTCGCTCCACAACTCACTCCTTGTGTCACAGGTCAAATATAGACATGAAATGTTGGAGTAACTCAGCGGGTCAGGCAGCATCCGTGGAGAAAAGGAATAGGTGATGTTTCTCCAGAGATGGTGCCTGACCTGCTGAGTTACAGTGTGGAAACAGGCCCATCGACCACAACTTACCCAACATGTCCCAGCTACACTAGTCCCACCTGCCTACTCAGCACCTCACTGCGTAGTAAATGCACATTTTGCCACATCCCACAAGAACATTTTAATAAAGCTTTGAAACAGTTTAACATCTCCCCTAAAAGAAGGCACCTGTGAATAAAGATCTCAGGAATATTCCAGTCATGGGCTCAAGTGGCCTCGCAGTCTCTCTGGATATTGATTCAGAATTAATGTTCACACTCTGCCATATAAATATTTATCGGCTCAAAATCTCTTACCTTGAAATGGCACCCCCTGATACCAGGTGCAACCAGTTGAGGTATTCCATAAATTCTACCTTCCTGCTCTTTAATTCATGCATGATAAAAAAAAAAACGTTTCTCGCCTCTGCTGTGGTTTGCTAAGTAGCATTCTTGTCTCTGAAGACAGATGCTTGTCTCTGACACAAATTCACTTTGGAGACTTGTGAGTGAATACTGGATGGACACTCCAATTTGCTGCTACAGTTTTGAAGGAACAGCCTTTCCAATTAGCCACTAAACTGAAGCTCTAGCTGTTCATTTGGAAAGGTACAAAAAAATCTCAAAGTACTTTTTGAAGGGTATTTTCTTTAGTCTCAATACTAAAAATATTTATTACATAGGTGCTGTGCAATAATATGACACTTTCAATGCCGTAACCGCCTGTAAAATGCCTTGTAATTAAAACATTTTTCACTCAGAGAGTGGTGAATCTCTGGAATTCTCTGCCACAGAAGGTAGTTGAGGCCACAGTTCATTGGCACTATTTTAAGAGAGAGTTTAATGTGGCCCTTGTGGCTAAAGGGATCAGGGGGTATGGAGAGAAGGCAGGTACAGGATAATGAGTTGGATGATCAGCCATGCAGGCTCGAAGGGCTGAATGGCCTACTCTTGCACCTATTTTCTATGTTTCTAAGTACCTTTTGTGACCAGTGGAAGACCAATTTCCCTCCGGCATAAATAAAGTGGTATTGTATCGTATCGTAGTGTAATAGTCTCCTTTCATTGACAATCTTCGGAAGCCCTCCCTGTAATTTCCTACTACTACATTTGTCCGGCTTGCTGTCATGAACAGCTGACTGCCCGGCATTAACTCGCCCTCTTGACCTGGCCAGCCATGAAATGGGAAACTGTGCAAAAATATTGAAATTATGTCCTGTCTTTGATCCTGCATCTTATCGCCATGTCTGGTTTTTTTTTCTCAACTGCTCATTGACCCACAGGGTCTTTGTGCTCCTCCAAACCCACTTGGGACAGAGGAGCGGAGGTCAGACAGAGGAGAAATCTCCCTAAGGCGTTGCACCAAACACACCAGACCACATAGAACATAAGCTGGATTCAATCTACCTTCATGGCCCCACAGTAATCCATCAAACACACTCACAGCAGGTGAGTTACACTTCATCAGTTATACAGAGTAAAGTTTCATCTGCAGTGTCTCATCAAAAATACCCAAGATGGATGTAACATCAGTCAGATGCAGAGAAAAATTCCCTCTAAAGGTACATACAAAACCTGTTAGACGAATAGCATAGCCTCCACTAAATTGCCCATCAAACATTTCCAGGTTAGATAAAGTAGGTACAAAATATAAAAATAATGTTCCCTCTGCAGACATACACAAGGTACAGAGTAGGTTACAAGCAAAGTAAAACTCCATTTGGACTGCCTCATCAAAAACTGTTGGAATCGTACAGCATGGAATACATACAAAGTATTTCAATTCCAAGCAAACTCAAGCTACAGTTTTATTTTAGACGTCTCAATTCAAGACAGCAACAATAAGTTAGAGACACAAGAGGCTGCAGATACTGGAATCTGGAGCAAAAAAAGGAGCTACTGGAGGAAGCAGTCAGGCAGCATCTGTGGAGGGAATCGCCACATCTCAAACTAATCCGGTGTACCTACATTTTCTAATTTCCTTAATGTCCAAAATCTATTAATCTGTCTTGAATATACTCAGTTGCTGAGTCTCCATAGTTCTCCTTCATAAAGAATTTCAGATTAATTAACCTTTGTGTGAAGGAATTTCTACTCATTTCAGTTTGAAATGGGTGAGTCTTTACCTTTGGACTGTATACCTTTGGAAAGTCTTTACCTTTGGACAGAGGATGTACTTCCTGCGGCAGGTGAGGAAACACAATCTGCCACAGGCAATGATGGTCCAATTCTACATGGCCATCGTGGAGTCTGTTCTCACCTTCCTCATCATGGTCTGGTTTGGCTCAGCCACCAAGCACGACACCTGGAGCCTGCAGCGAATCATCCGATCAGAAGAGAATATTGGTTGCAACCTTCCCTCCATTGATGAACTGTACACTGCAAGGGCCAGGAAGCGAGCGGGCAAGATCATCTCTGACCCCTCTCACCCTGGCCACAAACTCTTTGAATCACTTCCCTCTGGAAGGCGACTCCGGACTGTCAAAGCTGCTACAGCCAGACATAAAAACAGTTTTTATCCACGAGGTTGCTCTACTCAACAATCAAAAATCTGTAGCCTCCCTTTGATCTGGTATTTTGTTGGTTCACATGCTTGGCCAATGGTGTTTTATCATTAATGTCTTATTATTATTAATGTTTAGTGTTTCCTGAGTCATTTGTAACGGTCACTGTATGTCATGTTGTCACTTGTGGCCGGAGCACCAAGGCAAATTCCTTGTATGTGAATACTTGGCCAATAAACTTACTTACTTACTTACTTATACCCTTGTTCCAAAAGCCCTAGCCGGGGGAAATACCCTTCCTATATTTATCTTGCCAAACCCTGTAAGAACTTTTTATTCTACAATTAGATCATGAGTCTCTTCAGTGAGAGATACAGTAGATCATTCCTTCTGTCTGATCTTAAAGGTTATCTGGCTATCTGACTGGAAAACGATTTGAACACCCTGGGAGAGTGAGACAATGATGACTTAACACATTTTTATAGTTTCTGCTCAGCAGTGAAACAAGAGTGCAGGCTACAAACTTCAAGGGAATCTGAGCACAAATATCCGAAGAAGGGTCTCGACCTGAAATGCCACCTATTCCTTTTCTCCAGTGATGTTGTCTGACCCGCTGAGTTACTTTGTGTCTATCTTCATAAATATCTGGTGATCTGCTTGGCTTGGACTTACTCTTTTTCTCATCAGTTGCTATCATCAAAGAGCACATGAGAATCCCTGGTATTCATCAATGATAACAACACCAGCTGAGATTGAAGAATTCCCACAGATTGTAAAGTGAGACAGAAATAGTATGGTTTTAGCTGTGAATTAAAGATTGAAAGATATCCATAAGATCAAGGTAGAATTTGACAATGCTTAGCTTAGTTTAGAGATACAGAGCGGAAACAGGCCCACCGTGTCCGCACCGACCAGTGATCCCCGCACATTAACACTATCCTACACACACTAGGGACAATTCACACATACACCAAGCCAATTAACCTACAAACGTGTACGTCTTTGGAGCGTGGGAGAAAACCGAAGATCTCGAAGAAAACCCACGCAGGTCACGGGGAGAACGTACAAACTCCGTACAGACAGCACCCGTAGTCGGGATCGAACCAGGGTCTCCTGCGCTGTAAACGCTGTAAGGCAGCAACTCTATCTAAATTCTCCACTGTAAGTAAGGCATCATATTCAAATTCTCTCATTTTAGGTAAACAACTCGTCCCTTTTTTCCTCCTCCTCCTCCATTCCACCTGGATGCATAGTCATTCTCATTTTTCCCTTCCCCCATTTCCTTCCACCTATTTATCCTCCTTTGACTTAACATTATATGCATTTTTTATCCTTATCTCCTTCTCTGACGCCTTTTATAGTCATAGAGCATGGAAACAGGCCCTTTGGCCCAACTTGCCCACACCGTCCAACATCTCCCAGCTACACTAGTCCCACCTGCCTGCGTTTTGCCCATATCCCTCTAAACATCCTATCTATATTCTATTGTCCATCAAAACCTCCCCGCATCTGTATGAACCTATCACGCCCCAGGCCTTGTTCCGTCCCCACCTCTCTTCCAGCTTCTTGCTCCCCTCTCTCCCGACTACAATCAGTCTGAAGAAGGGTCCTGACCCAAAATACTACCTTTCCATGTTCTCCAGAGCTGCTGCCTGACCGCTGAGTTAATCCAGCACAATCTATCATTGATTTTCATTGCTTCTGGGATAGTTGTTCATAAGTTCATAAATTATAAGAGCGGCATTAAGCCATTCGGCCCATCAAGTCTACTCCGCCATTCAATCTATCTTTCCCTCTCAACCCCATTCTCCGCTTTCTCCGCATAACCCCTGACACCCAAACCAATCAAGCATCTGTCAACCATGTGTCAATGCTCTTCAGGCTGTGAATCCTTCCATGATAGTGTGGTGAAATGGGCTGTCCAGGCTTGGAGGTAGGGTGAGTGGGAGAAAAGTGGCCAGCGGTGATTGATTGTGGAGCAAGATTTAGAATTAGGACTATGCATTCTCAAGGGGCAGTGTGCTGGTATGGAGATATTTTTGATTGCAGTATGGAGCCATTGTTGATTATTTTATTAAAGGACAAAGGACATTTATTGTCACATACACCAATTGGTGCAGTGAAATTGGAGTTTCCATGCAGCACACAAATAAGATAAACATAACACTACAGAGTTTAACATAAAACATAAAACATCCCCCACAGCAGAATCAACGTTTCCCACTGTGAAGGAAGGCAATAAAAGTCCAGTCCTCTTCTTCCTGTTCACCCGTGGTTGGGGCCTATTTGAGGCCCCCGCAGTCGCCGCTACGGGCGGCCCGATGTTTCAGGCCCTCTTGCCGGATGATGGTACTCCGGTGTCGGAAGAACACTCTCAGCGGCTTGGAGTTTCCGAATCGGCCGCTTCCTACCGGAGACCATGACTCCTGAAGTCCACATGCCGAGCTGGGCGGAGCTCCACACGACAATCCTCGCCGAAAGATCCCAGGCCTCCCACGATGTTAATGTCAGCGCCTCCCGCGGCTGGAATCTCCGCAGACCACAGCTCCACGGTGCCAGAGTCGGCAGTCCCAACACTCCGGAGCTTCCAACACGGCAACCCTAGTAAGGCATCGGCCGCTCCGCGATGGCACTTCAGTGCTGCGCCGCCGCTGAAGCTGAAGCTCTGGCCGGTCTCCGGCAGGAAAGGCCGCGCCAATCCAGATGGCAGGCCGCGAGGAGGGGGCGAAGGTGCGGCTCGGAGGAAAGACGCATCCTCGACCCAGGTAGCGACTGTGAAATACAGTTTCCCCCCCCCCCACATAAAAAGACTAAAAGACCTCCAAAACAAAACCTTTCGACAGACTAAAAATAAAAAAAAGATGAAAGTATGAACAGCTGCAGGCGAAGCTGCCACACTCGATGGCGCCACCACTAGGATTAGTAATTAATATGGCATTGGCGGAATGCATGGATTGGCATACTTGCAATATACACAAACCATCATTTTATGCAGTTAACAGATTTGGGATAAGGAAAATTAGCATTTGCTAAAAGCTCCCCTTGGTCTTTTCTCTTTATGTTCTTGACCTTACTGCTACTATTGATCTGAAAGATTGACAAACAGCCTGGTTTAATCATTACAATGACAGTTCATGGCATCAAATTAATTATGACATTTTTTGATTAATGTGAAAAATCTTTGAAACAACAATTCATAGGTTAAGGGTCTCATATTAAATTACTGCGATTCTTTTTGTCGATCTCCAAGCTCTCAGCTCTACTGAAAAGACAGTTTATATGTAAGTGGTTGTGGACTTTGGAAGTGATTGTGGACTTTGGAAGTGATTGTGGACTTTGGAAGTAGTAGGAGGGGAACCCACAGCCCCGTTTATATCAACGGGTCGATGGTTGAAAGTGTCAAGAGCTTCAAATTGCTGGGCGTGCACATCTCTGAAGATCTTTCCTGGTCTGAGCAATTATCAAGAAAGCTCTTCAGTGCCTCTACTTCCTGAGAAGATTACAGAGAGTCGGTTTGTCAAGGAGGACTCTCTCTAACTTCTACAGGTGTACAGTAGAGAGCATGCTGACCGGTTGCAACGTGGCTTGGTTCGGCAATTTGAACGCCCTGGAGAGGAAAAGACTACAAAAAGTAGTAAACACTGCCCAGTCCATCATCGGCTCTGACCTTCCTTCCACGAAGGGATTTATCGCAGTCACTGCCTCAAAAAGGCTGGCAGTATCATCAAAGTCCCACACCATCCGGGCCACACACTCATCTCCCTACTACCTTCAGGTAGAAGGTACAGGAGCCTGAAGACTGCAACAACCAGGTTCAGGAATAGCTACTTTCCCACAGCCATCAGGCTATTAAACCTGGCTCGGACAAAACTCTGATTATTAATAGCCCATTATCTGTTATTTGCACTTTATCAGTTTATTTATTCATGTGTGTATATATTTATATTATGGTATATGGACACACTGATCTGTTTTGTAGTCAATGCCTACTATGTTCTGTGTGCTGAAGCAAAGCATGAATTCCATCGTCCTATCAGGGACACATGACAATAAACTCACTTGAACTTGAACCTCCCAACCTCAAATAAATGCTTCATATTTGCTTCCCAAACTTCCACTGGAAACAAGGTAAGTATTGGGGGAACAGAGGCATGGATGAGGACAGCAGCAGGCGATGGGCTGACGCAGGATCACAGTGGGGAGAAGAGATGAAGATTGACTATTGACTACAACTAAAGTGGATCGACACGTTTAATGTAATGTAATTAACACATTCTGGCTGTGCGCTCGCAAGCATTAGAGAGTTCATTAGAGGGCTCCACTATCATTTGCTGCAACTAAAGGATTGGCTTTGCGATGGGTCTGGGATGTGTTAACAGGCAAGTTCAAGTTTCACTTTAAATAGGGATACCTTTTCATTGTGAGAGGGAAGTTGATCTATTCCATTGCATGGTAATGTTTTCACTTTAAAATGACATTGATTCAATCCTCTTTACAATAACTGAACACAGTAATAAATCCTGCTCATACCATCTGGTATCTCGGTGTAGAATTCTCTCTGCTGACTTGAGTTGTCTTTACCTTCTGTGGTTTTATTTTGTATTGATTGATTAACTGCATATGTTTAATTATTGATAGACTGTCTCTACTAATGCCAAGTTTCATACAGTGTTGCTTGAGGGGTAGAGATTTTCCAACAAGAGTGTCATGCAAACTAGTATACACGGGGACATCTGAGGTGACTGGGGTGGAACCTGTAAGCCGACCAGTCTTGGAATGAAGCATGACGGCATTTTCTGGTTGAAGGGATTTTCACAGTAAATTGGGTGAACCCCAGGGTTATTATGAGGGAGCTCGATAGAGCAGATAGGAAGGAAAAGGTTCCAGCGACAGGAAGGTTTAAGGGACACTGATTGAAGATAATTGGCAAAAGAAACAAAGGAGAGATACAGGCGATGCTTTTAACGGAGTGGGTTGTGATCTGACATGACACGACAAGAAGAGTGAAGGGAGAAATTCAATGGCCCCTTTCAAAAACAAATTGGATAAATGTTTGAAAATGGAAAAAATGCAGTGCGACGTGGAAAATACAAGCGGGTGGGACTAATTGAATAGCTCTTCTGAAGTCATCAATGTGATGGGCTAAATGATTTCCTTCCAAGGTATTTGTTTAAGAAGGAACTGCAGATGCTGGAAAATCCAAGGTAGACAAAAGCGCTGGAGAAACTCAGCGGGTGCGGCAGCATCTATGGAGCGAAGGAAATAGGCAACGTTTCGGGCCGAAACCTTTCTTCAGGCCTTCCAAGGTATATTATGTTATGATAATATGCAGGAATTCTCAATTATCAAAAACTCTAATGATTAGTCATGTTCAGTTACTTGGAACAATTCACAGATCAAACCATCACAGAACAGTGTAGCTTATAATTTACTCTTTGTTGGTTTTATACACAAATAAACTTTGTGGAACTTTCAGATTTCTAATAGCTGGTTCTGTGCATTTTACCAAGACAGTGCCTGCCTCCTTACCCCATTGATCTCCCAGTAGCATTCCTACTGACAGTTCTCAGCCTCAACATTAATTAATTTGACAATATTTTCTTAACACAGTTACCAGAGTAAGGAGGCAAATACATTTAGAAGTCCACAGAGCTTCCAGCAGGGGCGGCACAGTGGTGCAGCGGTAGAGTTGCTGCCTTACCGCGCCAGGGACCCGGGTTCGATCCTGACCATGGGTGCTGTCTGTATAATGTTTGTACATACATCCCATGACCTGTTTGGCTTTTCTCCAGGTGCTCCGGTTTCCTCCCCACATGTCTTTTGTGTGGACACGTATATCTGACTTCTTAGGAGATGTAGAGTTGCAAAGCAATTTTGGAAGTCTAACATAGAATCACAAAGTTAAATTTGATTTATGCATTATTTACTTATCACAACACAGGCCATTCAGCCCATCCAAACCATGCTGGTTTCCAGCAGAGTAATCTCATCAATCCCATTCCTTATCACTCTACATCCCTGCAATTTACTGCTTCTCACATTCCTGCTGAATGCTCTTCAATTCTACTTGCCACCTAGATAAACTAAGGTATAATTTACAGTATCTAAATCTAATAAACACAGTACGTCTTTGGGAAGTAGGAGGAAACCACAGCACGCTACAGTAGTCGCAGGGAGAGCGTGCAAGGTTTGCACAGACTGCCCAAGGTCAAGATTGAACAAGATTGAACTGTGAGGCACTATCCTGGCACTAACTTAACAAATAGTGGAAAAACCTGGTTTGGGTGGATGTGGAGAGGGTGTTTCCACTGTTGGGAGAGTCATACCCCTCAGAATTAAAGGACGTTCCTTTAGGAAGGAGATAAGAAGGAATTTCTTTAGTCAGAGAGTGGTGAATCTGTGGAATTCATTGCCATAAAAGGCTGTGGAGGCCAGATCAATGGATATTTTTTACGCAGTGATAGATACATTCTTGATTTGTACGGGTGTCAGGGGTTATGGGGAGAAGACAGGGGAATGGGGTTAAGAGGGAAAGATAGATCAGCCATGATTGCATGGTGGAGTAGACTTGATGAGCTGAATGGCCTAATTCTTCACCTATCACTAATGAACTTGTGAACTGCAGCACAAAGCTGTGTTGCACTATTTGTATTTAGGTGGGGGAGAGCAGGAAGTAGGAGTCAGGCAACAACCCACACAAATGAGCTGTGAAAGGGAGTCTCTTCACTGTGGAAAATCCCAGTTATCAAGTGGTAGGCCTTAACCTGTGTGCAGAGTCAGGTGCTGAGCACCACTGACTGTACGGGAAGGAGTGTGTTCCCTCGCAGCTTGCTAACACAATAAGTGAGAAGGATAAAAGGAGGAAGAGAGACACAAGGAACTGTAGATGCTGGAATCTTGCGTAGAATACAAAGTGCTGAGTAACTCAACAACATCTCAGTTTTAGTTCCCCACCCCTGAACAGTCCTGATCATAAATGCCACCAATCCATATCCTGCCTGCTCCGCTCAGTTGCTCCATACTTTGTGTTCCACGTGAAAATCAGGAAGACATGTTGAAGACATCAGGAGCTCATGCTGGTAATTATCCCAACAAATACTCATCTGACAACTAAATCGTCATTCTGCTGTTTTTTTTGAGGCACCAAATAAAAGCAAGACATGAGCAGTGAGAAATGTGTAATTAATACGTTGTTAGTTTTATGCACAATTAGACATTAAAAACTGCTTAATGTTTAATTCTCAGCTATTAGCATAAGAGCAAGGTAGCATCTGTCTAACCACTTGGAACAATATCGTTTGAAATTAGAAAGCTATTTTGAAGGAGTCCTGGAAGGAGGAGGACCAACGGTTTCTGAGATCAATGGTCCCAACCTGTACCACCATCTGTCCAGAAGCTGACTGGCCCGCGGAGTTTCTTCAGCAGTTTGGTCTTTGCTCCAGATTCCAGCTGTTCCTTGTGTTCCCATCAGTTTCTGTGATCTCTGCACTGCTCCAATTGTGGCCAAACATGTTCCTGCTATTGTCATTCCATGTTGGACAGCCAAGTCTTCAAATACGGCCACCGTGAGTGAGAGGGGGGAACAGTGGGGGATCTAGTGTGGAGGAGCCACCATGGGGTGAGATGGAGGGGAGGAGGGGGGGGGGGATGGGGGGGATGGGAGAAACAAAGGGGGACCTGGCTGGAATTTAGAAGAATGAGAGAGAATCGTATTGAAACATATAAGATTATTAAGGGTTTGGACACGCTAGAGGCAGGAACATGTTACCGATGTTGGGGGAGTCCAGAACCAGGGGCCACAGTTTAAGAACAAGGGGTAAGCCATTTAGAACGGAGATGAGGAAATAACTTTTCACACAGATAGTTGTGAGTCTGTGGAATTCTTTGTCTCAGAAGGCAGTGGAGGCTGGTTCGCTGGATGCTTTCAAGAGAGAGTTAGATAGAGCTCTTAAAGATAGTGGAGTCAAGGGATATGGGGAGAAGGCAGGAACGGGGTACTGATTGTGGATGATCAGCCATGATAACATTGAATGGCAGTGCTGGCTCAAAGGGCCGAATGGCCTACTCATGCACCTATTGTTTATTGTCTATTGTCGATGTGGCAACTATTTGCATACTGTGGGTGTGCAAGCAAAGAATCTCACTGTGATTCATTCATTCATTCATTCATTAACATCTGTCTACACTCATGATCAGTGATAATTTTACTAGTATGTTTCAACTTTTTTTTTACTCAATGAAATGTCAAATATTTTCTCCTGTGTTCCACCCATCCATCAATAAACGATTACATGTTCTGCTAGATCACTTTGGAGCTGATGCTGGCTAAAGGTCTGAAGAAGAGTCCCGACCTGAAACATCACCCATCCTTTTTCTCCAGACATGCTGCCGGACCCACTGAGTTACTCCAGCACTTTGTGTCCAGCTTTGGTATAAACCAGCATCTGCAGAGGACAGAGGCTTAAGGTGAAGGGGGAAAGATTTAATAGAAATCTGAGGGGTCACTTTTTCACACAATGGGTAGTGAGTGTATGGAACGAGCTGCCAGAGGAGGTAGTTGAGGCAGGGACTATCCCAACCTTTAAGACAGGTACATGGATAGGATAGGTTCAGAGGGATATGGGCCAAGTGTGGGCCGGTGGGACTAGTGTTTTGTCAAAATAAAGTTTAGATGTGCAAGTGCTTGACTCAGTGAATTTTGACTGAAACTAGACTGGGGGGGAAGCTGGTGAAGTGTTAGAGATGTCTATGCCTTCATTAGTAGAGAGTCAGATGGGTTACTGACTGGATGAGTGTCATGTAACGTAGTGACTGGGTGGATGTAAGATAAGAGACAAGACTGCAGCCAGAGCAAAAAGTGTAAACAATACCAGGGTAAAGACTCACTCTTCAGATTATGACCTTGTTAGCCAGACTTTGAGCTCTCTTGTTTGTGAGTTTACTGTCTGTGGACCTATAGGTCATATTGTGTGCTCACTGATCAGACTGCTCAATCCCCGAGCACAACCTATGATCCCCAGTCAAAGTTTGTGGTGAGATGGCAGTCTGTGTCCTCCTTTCTCAGTCCGCTGGTGAATTCATCGTTCAACTGTATGCCTGATGGCGTCTGCCTGCCAGATCCCAGGTCATTCTTGGAGCTCGGTGGTCAAAATGAGTTTGCTGATCTGACCGTGAGCTCAGTAGAAGATAGACGCAAAATGCTGGAGTAACTCAGCGGGTCAGGCAGCATCTTTGGAGAAAAGGAATGGGCGACGTTTTAGATCGAGACCTTTCTTCAGACTGAGTTCAGTCGCCTCCATCTAAGTGTTGTAGCCGGGCTGATTGTGAGGTGACGGGTCTGTGCTCACTGGTCTGTGAGTTTGCTGTTAATCCCGAGCTGCTGTATTATAACCATTCCACTGACAGGTTTGTCCTGATGTCTATCAGCAGAACTCCATGATTGGCAGTTTTGCAGTTCAGGAAGGCAATGCCAGGCAGTAGTTTACTGATGAAATGATCTTATCTAAAAGCTGTTTGTCAGATCCCCTGAGGCAGTGGAAATGCATTAAGGATCAAACAGAACATCAATGCCCCATGGATAGTTTCATATCACAGTGGATTTTTAAATTATTGACAAACTGCTCTGTTTTGTGTTCATGTAAAATTTGATATCGGCTGAGGTCAAAGTATATTAAAGGCACTTTGCTGTGGAGCTGGTTATCAGGCCTGAGATTCGTAATGTCTGGGAGTGTTTGCTGCCATTTTAGTTGTTGTTTCTGGTGCCCTTGGGCCTTGAGGATGAGGCTTTTCCAGAATCTGACAATTAAACAAAGGAAAACGCTAACCGGGGCTGTTTAGAAACACAATCTGTTTCAAACCCTCTGCGAGCGCACGCCGGGGGCTCCAACACCAAGACCCGGTGTGCGACCTCGCACCACCCGGCGTGGCTTCAATGGCCGCGGGACAATCGCCATCGCCAGCCGGGGGCTTTGACTTTGACTCTGACATCGGGGGTGGAGGGGAGAGTGCAGTGGAGAGATACGTTTTTTTGGCCTTCCATCACAGCTATGTGATGGATGTTTATGTGAAATGTAATTATGTTGTGTCTGGGGTCTATTTGTGTTTAATGTATGGCTGCAGAAACAGCATTTCGTTTGGACCTCCAGGGGTCCAAATGACAATTAAATTGACTCTTGACTCTCTTGAAACCAGGTTCGTACATCATCCCGAGAGAGAATAAGAAAGAGAAAGTGTTTAGGAAGGAACTGCAGATGCCAGAAAATCAAAGGTAGACAAAAGTGCTGGAGAAACTCAGCGGGTGCAGCAGCATCTATGGAGCGAAGGAAATAGGCTACGTTTCAGGCCGAAACCCTTGGGAAGGAAATAGGCAACGTTTCTCGCCAGACCTTTGTGCCCTTATTTATCTTTCTTATGTAGACAAAAATGCTGGAGAAACTCAGCGGGTGCAGCAGCATCTATGGTGCGAAGGAAATAAGCAACGTTTCGGGCCCAAACCCTTGGGTTTCCAAGGGTTTCGGCCTGAAACTTTGCCTATTTCCTTCCCAAGAGTTTCGGCCCGAAACGATGCCTATTTCCTTCGCTCCTTCGCTCCATAGATGCTGCTGCACCCGCTGAGTTTCTCCAGCATTTTTGTGTACATAAGAAAGAGAAATAAGGGCGCAAAGGTCTGGCGAAAAACAGAGAGATAAGGGAGATAAAGAACGGGGAAGAGAAAGGACGAACAAGAGGAAGAGTGAGAAAGAAAGAAAATGAAGAAACAGACTTGGATCATTCAACCTTTCAAATCTTGGCATCAGTGACATATAGATCATTGAATGACAGCAATTGTGAGACTGATTGGGTTCTTCTTGTCACTGTGCAATGGCTTGCAGAGGTGGAATAGTCTTCTCTTCTAATGAAATAGGCTCCAAGAGCTGGATGGTCCATTGAGATAGGTTTGAGAGGCCAAATCGTCCACTCTTGATCCTGTCGCATGCATGGTGAATTGCTTGGCCTGCTTTCGTTTCTGCAAAAAGTCTTTCAGGGAAGATTGGAACCTGGCAGTTTCCTAGCCTCACAAATGTGTGAAATGTAAATTTCATCGTGGGGAATATTTATATCCTCTGCAACACGTCACATGTGTAACCCAGCATGATAAACACTACTTTCCCTTGTTAATTTAAACTTCCAAATGAACAAAAGTCCTTTTATTATGGGTGAGTAAACTCAAGATGGTTCTTCCTGTAGGTGATCCATCACTCATACTGCTTCAGATACCAATTATATAATCCTGTTTCGCAATAATCAATCTTTTACATGCTGGGTACACTGTTTTACTAATTTCCTTATTTCTCAATAAATATTAAGAATTACAGCATGGCTCAGTGACAAAACTACTTGAATCGCTGCCTAATAGCACCAGGGACCTGGGCCCAATGCTGGCTTCAGCTGCAGTCTGTGTGGAGTTTGCAAGTTCTCACTGTGAGCATGTGGATTTCCTCTCATCCCACATCCAGAGATGTTCAGGTGGGTGAAAAATGATTTGCCTGGACACTTGGTGGAAGTTCAAGGGAATAAGAGCACAGCAGCTGCAGCAACAGGACATCTCATCAACCTGCCTCCCAACTTAAAGAATGAGAAGGAAAAGGGGGTACAACAATATGCGAAGGAACTGCAGATGCTGTTTTAAACCGAAGATAGACACAAAATGCTGGAGCAAATCAGAGGGGCAGGCAACACCTCTGGAGAGAAGGAACGGGTAATGTTTTGGGTCGAGACCCTTCTTCAGACTCGGGAACAACAGAGCAGGAAGAGGGGGAATTAAAGTCAAGTTCAGGAAGCAACATAAGAGGGAATTAAAGGTTGGAGTCAGAACAAAAAAATATGGAAAAAGATCAACATTTTGATAATTCAGGATATAAAATTGTTCTGCATAGGATTGTTTTTTCAGTGTCAATCTGTTTCTATTTTTATTTGCAAATTAAACATTTTTAATTAAAAATTCATGATGGTATATGATTGAGTTGCAAGTATGGAGAATAACTGGTGACATTAGCCTTGTTTCAATGCAATTTGATGCCACTTTAACAAATTAGATGATGATCATCTGTCTAATGCCACATATTAGTCAGGGCAGATTGTGCCTTAAGTGCAAGACCTTGGGTCTGCTATTTCATTTTTGAATGGCTTCCCAGCCACAACCCTGTCAACCCCGCCCAAAATCTTCCATGTCTCATTGTAATCATCTTTCCTTCTTCTGCACTGCAATGAATATTTGCTAATCTTGCTCAACCTCTTCACCGAGTACAAAGTTGGATCACACTGACACCTAATTATAATCCTTCTAGAGGTAGACATACATACCATCTCTTGATCTGCATTGCAACTTCCTCACTTTTATATTATTTGCCTCCCTTATAAAGACCAATATCTTGTATGAGTCACAGAGAGATACAGTACAGAAACAGACCCTTCTGTCCACTGAGTCTGCACCTACCATCAACTAATTCTATGTTGATGTTTTTTTTAAATACTCCTCACACTCATCAATTGTGCCCAGATGTCCATCTCATCTAGAGTGGCCAATTAAACTACCAACTCGCACCTGGGAAGAAACTGGAATACCTGAAGGAAAGTTACAAGGCTATAGAGAAAAACTTCACACAGACAATAGCCACGGTCAGAATTGAACTTGGGTCACTGGTATCCATTGTGCTGCCCATTTTCTACAAATCACAAACTCAAAGGTTTTCTTGCTGTTATTGGTCATGCACACACTGGTGCTGGTGTCTGCCTTTTCTGACTAGTGGAGGGAGAAATGTCATAATTAGTGTCTTGCAAAGTATCTGGGTGATGTGTCTTTTGTCTGAACCTATTCGTCAAGGGCACAACGTGCAAATTTTATCTCGGTGTTCAGGCAATGTTAACCGTAAATCCATTATGGAGTGAGTGAGATTTTTGACTGTTGGGTATGATTCTGATTGATGAACACAATTATTCAGCGAGTGTTAGTGTAAAATATGGATCATGGTGCGGCTATGTGTGAAGTTGCTGAGAGGCTGGTTTTGACTCTCTTAAGGTGATTGAGGTCATTAAGCTTCATGTTGCACTGTGTTTAACGTCATTGACAATAGACAAAAGGCAATAGGTGCAGAAGTAGGCCATTTGGCCCTTCGAGCCAATGTGATCATGGCTGATCATCCCCAATCAGTACCCCTTTCCCGCCTTCTCCCCATATCCCCTGACTCCGCTATTTTTAAGAGCCCTATCTAGCTCTCTCTTGAAAGCATCCAAAGAACCTGCCTCCACCGCCCTCTGAGGCAGAGAATTCCATTGGAACACACCCCTGAGACTGATTTATAATGCAACCATTTTACCACTTGACTATGGGGATCAAGGGTTTCTCCTCTCCACAATAGCATCCAGAACGGTGTGGCGACTATCTTATTTCACCCTCTGCCATTACTTGTTCCAGTTTACCAAAACCTGTGGAATGATTTCCATTACCTGCTGCAGACAGTGAAACAATTCACTCACAATCTTCAATCACCTTGAACTATTTTCAAATGCTGCCAACAACGAATGAAATTGGATCCCATGGATATTTGTTAAGGGAATAGAGAGTATGGTTAGCATTGCCTGAATGATGAAATGAATATTGTGCATGTCTTTACCTCGTCAAATGGGTCCAGATTAATTGCACATCACAACCCCAGCTTACATTTTCCGGTACAATCCATTTTGGCCTTCTGACATTTTAAAAATCTTCAAGAAGAATTTAAAACCTTAAGGAATAAGATTCAACATTCTGAACTGATTCATTTCTGGGCTGGATTTCATTGGCATTGCATTAACAGTGCTCACATCATTTAAAGACTACTTAAACTGTTAGTTGCTAGACATAACACTTGCAGCCCATTGTTTATAACATGGGGACGCTGAGGGTGAGATGGTATTCATACGAAGCAATTGGCAGAGTGGTATAAATCAGACAATCAGTTTTGAACAACCCGTGGTGAATTTCTTCTCAATTTGGGAGCTATTTTGAACAGTAATGCAGATGTCATCTTTAACGCACCATTATCATCACAGCAATATACAATCCTTATTGCTGAATTTTAGAAAATAAAATTCTCTTTGATGGTCCATGTTTCAGCTCAGAGATAATTAATCTTTTGGATCAAATGTTTTTTTAGAGATATTAGTAATGATTCATTTAGCCTCGTGGAAACATCAAGTGAATTTCAAGACTTGTTAAACATACCCAAGTTGTTGTTTATACAGACAGTCATCTCCTGATCAGGACCGCTGCAAACTTCCAAACTGAAAGAGAAATTCAGCGCTGGTATTGATCTTTCTACGAGTAAACTGCACAACTTTCACATCCCTCAAAGTTACCAAATATGCAATTTCTCAAAGCCAGATCACAATCTCAGATTTAAAAAAAAATCTCAAAGATCTGCCTCTATTATTGTTATTTTTTTTGTTTATTTTATTAGAAGTTAATACAGTACAAAACAATACAGTGGAACCTAATTTTAGGTGCCAACTATGTCATACCGTAATCCATTCCATGTACAACCTCTAGTTTTATGTTTTGAAAAGGAAGTAAGCAAGACAAGAAAAAGAAAACAATGGAAAGGGAAAAAAGAGGAAAAATAGATGGTAGAGAGTAGAAAAACGTGAAGTGTGTATATATATAAAAAAAAGAAAAAGTGGAAAGTAGAAATAGGAGAGAAGGCCTCTTAAAAGAGAAATGTTCAAATCTTTATTCGGAGATGTAGATCTATCCATAGCATGAACTGAAATCTCTATTAGTTTGCAACAATGGCGTAAGAGCCTAGAGGTATCACACTTGGAAGAGGGCAACAACTAAATGTGGAGTTAATAGAGAATGTAAATCTCTATTTTGTGTGGTGCAGATAGCAGGCGGTGGAGATGGCACATGTGTTAGTGTGCTCAAAAGATCCAACCTGTCAGAGCTAACTGACCTGGACATGGAACGTGGAAATGCTTTGGAAAGTGAATGATATCACAGGCTTCTAGGGTAGGGTGTAGAACAGAGCAACAGGGTAACAGGATAATGTGATATGACTGAAGAAGGGTCTCGACCCAAAAGGTCGCCCATTCCTTCTCTCCAGAGATACTGCCTGTCCCGCTGAGTTACTCCAGCTTTTTGTGTCTATCTTCAGTTTAAGCCAGCACCTGCAGTTCCTTCCTACACATAAAGTGATATGACTGACTGCCACTAGTAGAGCCGTAGGCACATACGATGCTGGAGTCCACTAGAGCAATGATCAAAGGAAGAGGTCTCTAATGAGGACATTGTTAAAAACCTTGAAGGGACCTTCTAAACCAGGACCTTCAGAGATTTCTGAAGCTTTGTGCATGCAAGAGGAGAGGAAAGATTGGGATACACGATGTCAAGCTAAAAATCTGGCAAAAAGATGCAATTTCCAAATCATTTAGTGTGCGGACAGAATTCAGGTGAAACTATTTGACATGTCGATACTTTTGAGGGAGTCTGCAGTCTAGAGATATCGCTTATAAGAGGGCAGTTTCACAAAGGGCACAATTCCAAGGTGCAAGATGGGATCAACTCCATATAAATGGGAATGGCAGCAAGGTCTTAGCCGTTATTATTGAATTACTGAGTAACCCGACTTGAGTACAGATCAAGTTGGATGAGATAAGGGAGACCTGCTTTGTGGCATGGAAAGAGTTCAGAAACTCCAAAGGTCCGATGAAAGTTGTGAGAGAAACCAAAACTCACTGTTTTTTAGTTTTGTTTAGTTTAGTTTAGAGATACAGCACGGAAGCAGGCACCTTCAGCCCACCGAGTCCGTACCGCCCAATGATCCCCGCACACTAACACTACCCTACACGCACTTGGGACAATTTACAATTATCACCAAGCCAATTAACCTACAAACCTGTACGTCTTTGAAAATTGGGAGGAAACCGGAGCACCTGGAGAAGACCCATGCAGGTCTCAGGCAGAACGTGCAAACTCCTTACATACAGCACTCATAGTCAGGATCTAGCGCTGTAAGGCAGCAACTCTACCGCTGCGCCACCGTGCCACCCCTGATACTGGTATCATCTCAAAACAATACAGTCAGACTGTAACAAGAGGGGAAGTGAAAATAATCATGATAGAATTATGAACAATGGAGACAAGCTGGAGAGGAAGAGGCAGAGGTGACCTTGTGACTTCAAAAACAGGCAACAGGAAAGAGAAGTATGATGAGCACAGAAAATTAGTGTGTATGTTAAAATGCAAGCAGTTGTGAAGGTGGAGGCACAGAAATGGAGACTATTAAAAAAGAAATAACCAAAGCAGCTATTGTGTTTTCATTCATAGTCTCCCGTAATGTACAAAATATAAAATATCATGTAACTACAATGTTAGTTAATAAGTGTTATTAGCCTGCATCAAACAAATAACGTACAGGAAAAATACAATAAAGTATATTTATAGATATGCATGATTATGAAGGCAATAACAGTGATAATAAGCACGTTATTTGTGAGAGAGAGTAACACGGTCTTCCAGTTGACAACAAAACAATTGCGGGTACTTTCATAATGCTGTCAATGACATTTAAGCTGTAATAAGATATCCATTGTGGGGTAGACTGCTGTTTAACAACTTGTATTTAATTTTCAGAAACAAGAAACCACAGTCGTCGGTTTACAAAAAAGACACAAAGTGCTGGAGTAACTCAATGGCTCAGGCAGCATCTCTGGAGAACACACACAATATGTAGGAAGGAACTGCAGATGCTGGTTTACATCGAAGACAGACACAAAATGCTGGAGTAACTCAGCAGGTCAGGCAGCATCTCTGGATAAAAGGAATAGGTGATATTTCGGGTCAAATTCTTCAAACTGGAGTCTGAAGAAGGGTCTCACCCCAAAACGTTAACTATTCCTTCTCTCCAGAGATGCTGCCTGACCTGCTGAGTTAATCCAGCATTTTATGTCTATTTCTGGAGAACTGTCCCAACCCTTCCCAATCACCTGTCCATGTTCTCCAGAGATGCTGCCTGACCTGCTGAGTTGGTCCGGCACTTAGTGTCTTCTATTTCATTTTCAGCTTGTCAAGTGCCTGTCCCACGAGCATGCGACTCCCTGCGGCAAGCGCGACCTAAAGGGCCAACCAGCATGCACCTGCATGTGGCAAGCGTGACCTAACCTGGTCGCTTGAGCCATACGGCCTCGCAGGGCTGGTCCCACTTCGATCGCCGGAGCCCTATGGAGTTGTGCGGAGCTGGTCCCAACATCGCGCGGGGCTCCGAAAAACTGACCATGTTAAAAAATTCCACGCGGCCCGCAGCCGCCTCGACGCTATATGCACCGCCTCGATGCCGTACGCCCGTTGGACTTCGCTCGAATTTCACGTCACTCACTCGACCTCCGTGCGTACGGTGTCAAGGCGGCTGCAGGCATTAGGTCGTGCTTGCCGCATGGAGTCACATGCTCGTGGGACCCTTTAGGATAAGCTGAAACTTATGAACATTCTGGAGTTTGCTTTAGCCACACGCCCAGCACAACTCCAAACTCCTGAGTCTAGTTTCCCTGAGCCAGATTCCGTGCCTGGCTCTGCACCAACTATAGATACTTCACCACTTGCCAGAACAAGATGTCAAATGCAATTTCTCTCTTGGCAAACAGCATTCACCAGCCACCACGGGAGAGTGTTCTGGATCAATGTGCTATATTTACAAATAGTTTATTTTATTTTTGAGACACAGCGTGGAAACAGGCCCTTCAGTCTACCGAGTCTGCATCCACCAGTGATCCCCATACATTAACACTATCCTACACTAGGGACAATTTATACCAAGCCAATTAACCTACAAACCTGAATGTCTTTGGAGTGTGGAAAGAAACAAAGGTTCTCGGAGAAAACCAACACAGTCACGTACAAGCTCCGTATAGACACAACTCGTGGTCAGGATCTCTGGCGCTGTAAGGCAGCAACTCTACTGCTGTGCCACCGTGCCACCCAGTAATACATGGCCAACCTCATGATTACATGAATAATAAGTTAGGACTTAGTATATAGAAAATTAACTCAGTTATGTATGAAACCTGTCTGGAAAAATAATTGACTGAATTATCAGTATCTATGAGTGGATATTTTAGGACTATTAAAAACAACCATAAATGAAGAGATTGTCATTGAAGGACTGTGAGACTGAACAAATTAATGTGCTGTTAAATGTAATTGATTCTTAGCTGGCTCCTCAGTTCAAGAATAATTAGGAATGGGCAATAAATGTTGGCATCGCTTGTAATTTCCATATCCTGTGAATGAATAAATAAATAAAATTATAACTGTGTATATATGTCCCTGCAAAGAATTAATTGATTGTATAATTTCATAAATATTCATGAACTGATTATTCTTTATGAATGTTTATAGTTGATGATCTTAACCAATGAGTTGATGATCTTAACAATGAAGCCAATCTTAACGAAGGCTTGCATCAAACGAGATGTGTCCTTTGCAGGGACACTTGCTTTTCACACTTTCTCACCACATTGCTGCACCCAGCTCCAACAAAGAGGGGTAGAGCTCACTGGTAGAAAACTACTCAACCAATGATGTCTACACCAGAGAACCAGGGTCAACCAAACCCGGTCCGCCAGTTTCGCCACCTCCAACGTGACCCCACCACTCGCCACATCTTCCCATCTCCCCCCATGTCTGCCTTCCGCAAAGACCGTTCCCTCCGCAACTCCCTTGTCAATTCTTCCCTTCCCTCCCGTACCACCCCCTCCCTGGGCACTTTCCGTTGCAACCGCAAGATATGCAACACCTGTCCCTTTACCTCCCCCCTCGACTCCATTCAAGGACCCAAACAGTCGTTCCAGGTGCGACAAAGGTTCACCTGCATCTCCTCCAACCTCATCTACTGCATCTGCTGCTCTAGATGTCAGCTGATCTACATCGGTGAGACTAAGCGGAGGTTGGGCGATCGTTTCGCCGAACACCTCCGCTCGGTCTGCAAGAACCTACCTGACCTCCCGGTGGCTCAGCACTTCAACTCCCCCTCCCACTCCCCGTCCGACCTCTCTGTCCTGGGTCTCCTCCATGGCCAGAGTGAGCAGCACTGGAAATTGGAGGAACAGCACCTCATATTCCGCTTGGGGAGCCTACATCCTGCGGGCATGAACATTGAATTCTCCCAATTTTGTTAGCCCTGCTGTCTCCTTCCCTTCCTCAGCCCTCGGGCTGTCTCCTCCCATCCCTCAGCCCCCGGGCTCCTCCTCCTCCTTTTTCCTTCCTTCTCCCCGCCACCCCCTATCAGTCTGAAGAAGGGTTTTGGCCCAAAACGTTACCTATTTCCTTCGCTCCATAGATGCTGCTGCACCCGCTGAGTTTCTCCAGCATTTTTGTGTACCTTCAACCAAACCTTAATAGTTGAGCTTTAGCATGCACATCATGCAGGTGTTTACCTATGTCAGGAGGCTGTACTCCAAGCCAATGTCAACACTTTCACAGATGCATGGGAGATGATGGGTTTTCTGTGCAATCTATAAGGTCACAGCAAGAACCTGAAAAATATGGACCTCTTCACAATCTCAGGAGCCACCTCTCAACGAAGGCTGATATCAATTATGACATTCAACTTCAATGTACCAGCAGAGCCTTTGTGTCTCATGCCAGCAGCAGGCAACAATGTTTTTCTATCTAACCTTATGGTTTCCTACCACATTCTTCCATATCCTCGTAGGATGCCCAAAGCCAAGTATTCCCATTCTCCTTGTGAGTCCCAGAACGTGCACAAACAAAGTAACATAAAACTTTCTTCTTAAGTGAAACCCTCAGCAAATCTCCAGTTTCATAGTTTATGGAAGGCAGTTCAAATATTGATAAAGTTCCAGAAGGATTCCAAAATATTGCAGAGAGCTATTCAAAACACCATCATCAGCTGAATGTGAAGTGTCGAGAATCCCTTTAGGCAGTGCTTGAAATCATCATCATTGCTTTGTTCATTGCCAGAAGCAGCTGGCCACCATAAGCAGAAGGCATTAGTTAAAACGTTGGAAACCAAAATGTTGCAAAGCCTCTTTAATGATGGCATTTTAGACTGCAATTGTCCACTTAATGAGCTTCTGGTTTCTCTTCCTAACAGTGGTTTTAGCTCCACTAGTGAGATGGTGCATCGCACTAAAGCTTGAATAAATTATTATTTCAGCTCGATCTTGGCCAAGATTACTTAAAAAAGTATTTTATATAAATCATGCCTTAATTCTGTGCCGGATAAGTCATCCTTAACTTTTGGGATTAGAAGCTGGTGATGCTCAGACATCACAATGCACTTCTGGTACTTGAATTCTATTAGAAACGAGGATGTAATTACAACTAGAGAATTTCTGATTCCCAGCACCTGTAAGTTCACTAAACACAAATTATAACAGAAAGCATATATATTTTTTGATGCAATGTGTTTTAAAGTAGAAAGTTATCATTGCATTTTTTTTCTGATTAATAGTCTGTCATTTAATTCGTGACAAAACCTTACATCAATTGCTTTGTGTAATATTTGGTTCGGCTCATTTGCACATTAATAACTGAGCTATCTTAAATTTTCAAACAAAATCAAGTAATTGATAGATAAGGTTATTTTAGCTCAATTCTTCAGCACCAAAGAGCATAAGAAATATCCCAAGAAAGACACAAAATGCTGCAGTAACTCAGCAGGATAGGCAGCATCTCTAGAGAGAAGGAATGGGTGACATTTCAGATCGAGACCCAAGGCTCCTTCTCTCCAGAGATACTGCCTGTCCTGCGGAGTTATTCCAGCATTTTGTGTCTATCTTCGGTTTAAACGGGCATCTGCAGCTCCTTCCTACACGTAAGAAATATCCATTCAGTCTACACGGTCTCTTCCTTCCAATAGATCACAATACAATCCATCGTTGAGGAAAGATTGGTTGAAGATGCGTAGAGTGGTCATATCCATTAAGTCCATGAAAACCCATGGGTCTCCTTCATCTCCATCCTTGGCTGACTCTCAGTTTGTCTTCCTAGGTGAAGTGCTTTACTATAGTCTGTATTAAATATCGTCTGCTATTGATCTACCCACTTAAGGATTCTGTAGAACATGTTTGTGGTTTCTATAGTCAGCAGCGGCAGTCTATTTTGGTTTCTACAAATCTGATCAATTCCATCAAGACTGTCTATCCAAATAATTCAGGTAAATTTAAAAATGTGATCCTGAAGCTGATTCCTGAAGCAGTGAACTCAGCACATACCCAAAGCGGACTGATTTCTACTGATTGTAGCGAATTGTGGACACAGTCCAGACCATCACAAAAACCGTTATTCCCTGATCATGTATCCTGTACACTGTGAATGGCTCGATTGTAATCGTGTGCAGTCTCTCCACTGACGGGTTAGCAACAAAAGCTTCTCACTGTATCCCGGTACACGTGACAATAAATTAAACCGAGCGACTTAAGGGCCTGCCCCACTTGGCCGTCACTACAGGCTGGTGGTGATGGTCGCGCTACAGTCTCACGAGAGTAGCGAGCGTCATCATGCGCCCGCACATCCGTCTGGAGCACGTGGCGTCATTTGAAGATGGACACAAAATGCAGGATCTCCTAAATTCTAGAGAGTATAAACCAAGTCTATCCAGTCTTTCTTCATAAGACAGTCCTGACATCCCAGGAATCAGTCTGGTGAACCGTCTCTGCACTCCCTCTATGGCAATAATGTCCTTCCTCAGATTTGGAGACCAAAACTGTACGCAATACTCCAGGTGTGGTCTCACCAAGACCCTGTACAACTGCAGTAGAATCTCCCTGCTCCTATACTCAAATACTCTTGCAATTAAAGCTAACATACCATTTGCTTTCTTTACTGCTGCTGCACCTGCATGCCTACCTTCAATGACTGGTGTACCATGACACCCAGGTCTCGCTGCATCTCCCCCTTTCCCAATCGGCCACCATTTAGATAGAAGAAAGAAGGGTCTTGATCCGAAACGTCACCCATTCCTTCTCTCCAGTGATGCTGCCGGTCCCGCTGAGTTACTCCTGCATTTTGTGTCCATCTTCAATTTTCTTGGCCCCGCTCTGGGAGTAGGAGTGGGGGCAGATCCTGATCCGCAACGGCTGAGCTCGCCGATCGTTTGCCTGCTTCTGCTGCTGTTGGAGGTGAGACGTTTCGCCGTGCCAGGGTCTTAGGCCTGTCCCAATTTGGCCGTCAGTTACGCGACAGGCCGGTGGCGTGCGAAGATTTCGTGCAGGACGAAGTCCACACTCCTCCACGCCACTCCATGCGCCCGTCCCACACGCTACCCACGCTCTACCCACACGCAAGCAGGTCGCGTAAATGACGCGCGAAGGACAGCCAAGTGGGTCAGGCCCTTAACTGATTTAGCTCATTTCTTATCCATCAGAAAAATCACCAAACTGCCACGGTATCAAAGTAGTGAAGTAATAAAGTCCAGTTTGTTAGTTTGAATCCAACATTCTTAACACATTTTGTCCACAGTTTATTTGCTTATTTTTATAAATGTAGAATCAGAGAATCATCCATTCTAAATCCCCTCTGACTATCAATCACCCATTTACACGGACCCAACACTACTCCAGATTAATTTAGTTTAGTTTAGTTTAGAGATACAGCGGGGAAACCGGCCCTTCGGCCCACCGAGTCCACGCCAACCATCGGTCACTCGTACGCAAGTTCTATGTTATCCTACTTTTGCACCCTATGCACCAGGGGCAATTTACAAAAGCCAATTAATCTACAAACCTGCATGTTTCATGGAATGTGGGAGGAAACTGCAGCACCCGGTAAAAAACCCACGTGGTCACAAGGAGAACGTGCAAACTCCACATTGACAACACCCAAGGTCAGGATCGAACCAGGGTCTCTGGCACTGTAAGGCAGTAGCCCTACCGCTGCGCCACTGTGCTGTTTTTATGACGGTACGACGGACCAGCACCTCTAAAAAGTTAAAGATCATTATTTCACTGCAGCTGTGAGGCAGCATGTCTACTAGCTGCACCACTGTGCTGTCTAACATTGTACAGGTACTGCTGATCTAAGATAGAAAACTAATGAGAGGCAAGATAATTACAGTGAAAAATACAGATTGGGAATGGATGACAGATATAGTAGAAATGCAGATAAGTCTTATGTATTCCAGACTCTACTTATAAGGTGCACGTTGGGTGTGAAGAGTGATCTGTGATACACTCTGTCGGCAGAGCTGTGTCTCACCTTCTGTTATCAGTCGTTTACAGACAGGCACAGTTTGTCTTTAAGAATGCACTTTAATCCAGGTTCTGTTGACCCGAATCCTGAATCTGCCGACAACTGGCCTCAGGAAGGGTGTGATTGCTTTGTCCTCACCTGTCCTGCAGCCAAGAGATTTATCCACCTGTATTTTCGGGTGCCAGGTGGACTGAAGCCTCCAAAATATGGCAGGAAGTGTACACTCATTAGGAGTCAGAAACATACCTCACAACCCTTCATGACACCAACTCATAATCCACAAATCCTTAAAATATTCTGCTATAATTCAAAAAGCAGCTTTCAAAATATAACCAGAACGCAGTTTAGTTTAGTTGAGTTTGGTTTAGAGATACAGCACGGAAACAGGCAAGTCAGCCCACCAAGCTTGCACCGAACAATGATCTCCGCACACTAACGCTATCCAACACACATTAGGGACAATTTACATTTGCACCAAGCCAATTAACTGACAGACTTGTACGTCTTTGGAGTGTGGGAGTAAACCAAAGATCTCGGAGAAAACCCACGCTGGTCACGGGGAGAACTACAAACTCCGTACAGACAAGCACCCCAGTAGTCAGGATCGAACCCGGGTCCTTGGCGCTGTAAGGCAACAACTATATCGCTGCGCCACCGAGCCGCCTTTATATTTGTGATTGAACAAAATGTATATGGAAAAATACAGAAGCAACCGGTTTACTAACTGTAATCTGCAATTAATTAACAATATATAACTACAACATAATCTTCTTCTTCTTGCGTATGGCGTGCACAGCCTAAAGTTGTAGGTCAACTTGTTCTATCTTGTTTGTGCAGGTCGGATTGATTGCATTAGTCGAAACAGGGTGGACAATGTGAAAGTTGCAATCTCCCACCCCACTGCAACATAATGAAACATAATATTATCAACATCTTTGATGTAAGTCAAGTTGAATTTATTGTCAAATGCACATGTGCAATGGGGTTTAGAGGTACTATGAAAAGCTTGATTGCAGCAACATCACAGGTACACAACACACAGATTATAAATTATCCATAAATAATATAAAACTGTGAAAGGAAAGAGCATCTGTAAAAAAACATGTTAGTGCAAAAACCCAACGAGAAACAAGATTCAAGATTCAAGACAGTTTATTGTCATGTGTCCCAGATAGGACAATGAAATTCCTGCTTTGCTTCAGCACAACAGAACATAGTAGGAACCTGACTAGCACTCGGACTAAAGATTGGATGAAATGCTACACTCTGAAATGTACGAACCATATCTCGAACGATGTTTTTTATTTTTAATAAATTTTTCCATTCTTCTTTTACTATCTCTTTCCCCCTTTTTTTTTTTTTTTTGTTTTGTGTTTCTTCAGCACCTCTACTTCATCTATCTCTCTTTAGTTCTATCTAGTTTTTTAAAAAATGAAGAAAAAGGCAAAAAGTATTGGAGACAATGTAATAATAACTGACAATATTATCAATTTAAAAATGTAAGACAGTAATGATGTAATAGATTATGTACCTATCTCCAATAAAAAATATAAAAAAAAAAAAAAAATTGCATCAATACAGAACAGATCAGTGTGTCCATATACCATTGAATATATATATATATACACACATAATAAATAAACAGATAAATTGCATTGGGCTATTAATGTTCAGAGTTTTGTTTGAGTTGAGTTTAATAGCCTGATGGCTGTGGGGAAGTAGCTATTCCTGAACCTGGATGTACCAGATTTCAGGCTCCTGTACCTTCTACCTGAAGGTAGCGGGGAGATGAGTGTGTGGCCCGGATGGTGTAGGTACTTGATGATGCTGACAGCCTTTTTGAGGCAGCGACTGCGATAGATCCCCTCGATGGTAGGGAGGTCAGAGCCGATGATGGACTGGGCAGTGTTTACAACTTTTTATAGCCTTTTCCGCTCCTGGATGCTCAAGTTGCCGAACCAAGCCACGATGCAATCGGTCAGCATGCTCTCTACTGTACACCTGTAGAAGTTAGAGAGAGTCCTCTTTGACATACCGACTCTCCGTAATCTTCCCAGGAAGTAGAGGTGCCGATGTGCTTTCTTTATAATTCCGTTAGTGTTCTCGGACCAGGAGAGATCTTCAGAGATGTGCACGCCCAGGACTTTGAAGCTCTTGACCCCTTCCACCTTCAACCCATTGATATAAACAAGACTATGGATCCCAATCCAACCCCTTCTTATTGATGATTACTGTTGTGATGCAACTTGGATCAATAATATAAGCTAATATAAATGCCAGTTGTTAGTATTGATAACCTGTTTCTAGGTGAGAGCGTTCTAAAACCAGAGGCTGCATGGAACGGATAATTTACATATGAATCATTTGGAATCACTCAATAATCATACTGAATTCTGAACAATGGAATGATTTAAAATATCAGAATTAATCCAGCAACTCACTGTAATTACACGAACTTCTATCGAATGAAAGCAGCATTATTCACAAATCAGGCAACTCACTTCAAACAGATGCGGCTGACTAGAATATTAATAGCTGTGCTCTTGAGCCGAGAGGGAGGAACTTGACCTAGTTTCTAAACAGCCAACTCTGTGGAATTTCATTGTTTCTTTCTTAGTACCTTTTCCCAAATCTTCAAATCTCGAAACTAATACAAAACCTGACCTGGGTCCCAGATGGCAATCCCAGAACAACCTTACAAGTTGTGATCACGTCCCAACATTAGCGCCAGTATGAAAGAGAGCCTAATTGTTGGACTGGAGCACATCATTAATCCAGCCACTCCCAGGGTAGTACTAAGGACTGCTGCATTGTTCGAAATGCCAATTTATAGATGGGAGTTTTAAGATGAGGACTCCTCTCCTATTTCACATGTATGAAGTACATCTAATTTACTCAACGAAAATATTCACTTTACTGTCTATCCAGCATTTCATCCCCATTTCATGCCACCTGGTACGAGCAGCTTGCAGGAATATTTCAAAGAGAAGGTAAGAGTCAGTACAGCGGTTCGTCTGGAGTTAGGCACAGGCCAGGTCTGGTAAGGACAGCCGCTTTGTTTCCCTGAGGGCACTAGTGAACCAGGTGTCTTTTTACAGCAATCTGGCAGTCCATTAGCGATGCCATGGCGATATTTTGACGGAAAGCCCAGGTCAATATTTAGCTCTCATTTGTCTCACTGCTGTTTGTGGAATTTTGTTAATTGCAATTTGTCTAAAATGTATTCTATGTCACTAATGTGGCCACTCTTCTGGAGAATGACACAAATTGTAGGACACTTTGATATGTCCTAGGTTGCCTTGTAAATTACAAGGTTTAGTTTAGTTTAGTTTAGAGAGGCGGAAACAGGCCATTCGGCCCATCGAGTCCGCACTGACCCGTGATCCTCACACATGAACACTATCCTATACCCACTATGTAAGTAAGTAAGTTTATTGGCCAAGTATTCACATACAAGTAATTTGCCTTGGTACTCCGCCCACAAGGAACTATTTACACTTATACCAAGCCAATTTACCTATAAACCAGTATGTCTTTGGAGTGTGGGAGGAAACCGAAGATCTCTGAGAAAACCCACATAGTCGCGGGAAGAACGTACAAACTCCGTACAGGCAGCACCCATGGTTGGGATCAAACCTGGGTCTCCGGCGCTGCAAGAGCTGCAAGGCAGCAACTCTACCACTGCGCCACCGTGCTGCAAGGGCAGGAAATTGGTTCGTAATTTTTTTTTGCTGTTCATGGAGTTGCAAAGTCTTAAAATAACATGCCGTAGTTTTATCAGCAGTTATGTAAAACAGGACTGCTGAACCACACAGGACAAAGGGCCTGACTTCAAAGCAGTTTAAACAAACTTTCATGTCTGTTATTTTAATCTCTGTATTTTGAGGTTGTAAATGTATTGAATGTGATTCCTTGCCAATGATGCTGCATTTAAATGACTGTGGTCCTTGTAAGACAGATGAATGCAAATAAAAAGCAGCAGGGATATAAAAAGGTAAATTTGATTTGATGCAGTTTAATTTATACTATCATATAAGATCCATATCTGCTCCTTGGGACTCTACCATGGCTGTGTAAGTTAAAATATCTGTCAACCAGCTCACAGATGCAGGATAAGTAACATGATATCCACCATCTAATGTCACTGAGGAAATCAAAGCCAGAAACATCAGATTTGGACGGAAAATCCTTCTGGGGACGAAAGCCAATATCAATCGAACCACTAACATTGCAAAATGCCAGAAGCATCAAAAGGTTAGCAGCATCTGAGGAGAGAGAAGCCGCCCAGGTCGATAGCTTTCCCTCAGCATAGGTAGAAACTATTTTCTTTAAGCGCAGAGGTAGGGTAAGGTTTCAGAAAGTGTGAAAAATAACAAAGAGGAAGCAAGACTGAAAGGGCAGTATAAAGTAAAAATCAACAACGATTGCAGGTCAAAAGAGGCTGGGAGGATAATAGTAAAGCAGCAAATGATGGCAAAAGGGAGATAAGAATGGTAGTTCCATTACCATTTGCTCTGAGAGTGAAAAAGAGCAGAATTCATTAAAATCTAAAATTGTTAAATGCAAGATTGACCACATTTCACAAAAGATAAGGTCACACAGCTTCATTGGAACTGTAAAACATTCAGCACAGAATTAAATGTGAATTTTAGTATAGAGATACAATAGAGATACTCGTCCCTCTGAGTCTGCACCGATCAGCAATCTCCGTACACTAGCATTATGCTATACACTAGGGACAATTTACAATTTTAACCAAAGCCAATTAACCTACAAATTTGTATGTCTTTGGAATGTGGGAGGAAACTGGAGCTCCCGGAGAAAATGCACGCAGTCTTGGAGAGAACGTACAAACTCCTTACAGTCAGCACCCGTAGTTATGATCAAAATCGGGTCTCTGGCGCTGTAAAGCAGCAACTCTACTGCTGTGCCACTGTGCTGCACCTTTGGTACAATACTCAGGGCAACCTCTGTAGATGAAAGGAAAGTTTTGATGAAATGATCTTCATTTTTGTCCTGCAAATGTGAGGGAGGATTCAGCAAATGGTAAGCACAAAGAAAGCCCAAGCAAATTGCTGTTGCAACCGGCAGCAGAGTCCCATCTTGGGGAATCGCTGGCAGAGATCTATCACTTATCATCTCGAAAGAAATGTGACTCTTGGTCACCTCATCTCAGTTCCAGCGGTGGAAACTGGTTTGCAAGAGAGGATGTGATGGGGAACAGTGCTGAAATTCGGACTCTTTATCTTCCCCACTGCCAGAGCTTGAAGGAGTGGAATGGATATCAAAACAAAATATGTAAAAAAGGAGTGTTACTGTCTTACACTTTCATGTCAATCTTAGCTTTTACTGCAGTGGAGTAAAGAAGAGATGACATTACCAGAGAACTGGGAGAAATAAATATCTGGAAGTAGTGCATTGTAATGAATAAAATATATCTAATTATTGTTATTTTGGAGGAGTGGTCATTTTCTGTGGCAAGTAATCGACAGTGTCTTGCTAATTGTCCTGTGTTTTACTTATTTTAATTCAAGAACTGTTAAAATATAAGTAGTTTATGATTCTGGATATTCCTCCTTAGGTTTAAAGCTATTATTTTTCCATCTGTACTTCGCTGAATGTATCAAAAAAATGCCAGGCCCGGTGACCTATTGAGTCTTACCACTCAGCTTTGATGGATCAAAGTAGGCAACAATTAGATTGGTTATGGAGGAAAATATCCTTCTCCATTGTCTTTTGGTGATGGACACCAGTTCAGAAGACCAATATTAGGTATCTTTGTATTGCTTGAGGTGATCTCCACCCTAATCAGAAACAATAAGAATCACTATGAGAGTAAACACTGCCTCCTGTGATGCAACTTAGCTTCTCAGCATCTACTGCACAGTCCTGTAGCCAGATGCATCAAAGGATGAACTTTTGCACGTCTAACCTTGATCTGGCTTTGCAATGCATGTGAGTGGAATCTCCTTGTCGTATCTAACCAATGGCGTTTGAAAAAAAATTGAGTCACGCAAAGAAATTGAGTCTCTCTTGCTTCATAAAATCCCAATCACCCTTCAGCCTTCACTTCTCTAAAAAATGTTTACACTTCTTGGGCACTGAAGTGTTTTAATCCCACGTCTCTCTCCTGTACAATATCCAGATCTTTAATGAGAGATTTTGGCAGTCTCAAGAACGACAATTGAACTTTTAAACGAATCTTTATTTGATAATTCACTCTTCAGTAAACAGGTTCTCTTGACACGTCTGGCCACATCGGTGGTCAGTGCTGAACTGCCGCATGAAAGCAAAACCGCGCGAAAACAAGCAGCCCCTCCCGAGCCACGTGACAGTGGCTTCAGAACGCCGGGTTCGATACCTGCGTGCGCCAGTAGGCGCCGTTACAAGATAACCAAAACTGGACACATTATTACAAACGAGACTCAACCACATTCTAGTGCAAGAATAAAGTAACCTTCATATTTTACGTGGATATACTGTAACATTTGCTTTAGCAATTATTTAGCCTCGGATCTTTGGAGAATTTTAAGTATTTAAATACTCAAATGCTTTTGTCTCATTATTAGCAATCATTATTTTCCCCTTGGGAGTATTATTTTGATTCAAGGTTTGACCATCAGAAGGACCGCATTAAACTGTAAATGACAATCATCTCTCCCTTCGGATGCACGGTGCATTGATCATGAAGGCACAGCTCCAATGGTCAGCTCAAGTGGAATGAGCTCAGCAGGTGAGTCACAAAGATCATTAACTGGTGATCTAGTTGGGATAACTTTCTGAAGATAGCATATCAACACGTTATCAAGAAGCATACAAGTGCACAAAAGGTTGCATCTTTAACTTTGAATGTAAAAGCCTTAACAATCCAGTCATGTGAATTGATATTTATCTTTTCAATCTATGCTTGAAATGCCTGTATGCTTGTTCCCACGGAAGGATCAGTCACAAAGGAACTCATTGCAGAAAGGGAATTGATTTTCAAGTTTTCTTAGATGTCGAAGGTTAGTGTATGATGACCAGTTCTTGATATTTCCAGATTAGTAAGTATAGCAATCCTTCTGCAAAGGAGAGCTATAAAATTTAACCGTTCATTTCATTTAAGTTAGTCTGTATATTATAAATTTTAAATAATTGCCTGTCACAAAGGATGCAGCCCCATCAACTGCTTTCCTTTGGTCTTACAGTATTTCAGAAACTTCCTTTGATATACTTTGGCCTCGAAGGGCCGAATGGCCTACTCCTGCACCTTTTGTCTATTGTCTATTGATATGAGGAAGTTTTGGCTGAAACCTTTCAGCAAGAATCAATAGAGGGATATGGGCCAAAGACGGGCAGGTGGGACTAGTGTGGATGGGGCATCTTGGTCGTATCAGAAGGAATAGGAGTTGAATTAGGCCATTCAACCCACACTACTCCGCCATTCAATCATGGCTGATCTATCTTTCCCTCCCAACCTCGTTCACCTGCCTTTCCCCATAACCTCTGACACCCATACTAATCAAGAATCTTTCTATCTCTGCCTTAAAAATATTCACTGATTTGGCCTCCACACCCTTCAGTGGCAAAGAATTCCACAGATTCACCACTGTCTGACTAAAGAAATTTCTCTTCATCTCCTTCCAAAAAGGACGCCCTTTAATTCTGAGGCTGTGACCTCTAGTCCTGGACTCTCCCACTAGTGGAAACATCCTCTCCACATATCTATGTTGCATGATTCTATAATAACCAAGCACTGAAAGAACTAAATGGAGAAAAACACTTACAAATAATAATAGTGCCAAGTTCCTGGACTCGGCCTGTGCTACATGCCAAATCATGTTGCCTAGTTACAACATGTAGAGCCAAAGTACAAAATTCCATCACTTGCCTGGACTCATTATGAAGTAAGATTCTGAAGGTTGATGGTCATTAAGCAGATAAAAGTTCAAATGCCCTGCCGCCTGCAGACATTTAATTTAAAAAGACAAATTCAATCTCCATTTACCACATATATCTCAATTCACCAAATTGAAGCAATTGCTAATTACTGGGGCAGTCTTCTGGGATCAGAGTGAAGAACAAAGTGATTAAAGCTTTGATCGTCTCTTTGTTGAGGTCATTTAGTTGACTGCACGAGGCATAATTGCTTGTGAGGTTGTTGCATGAAAACAGTGCAAGAACATGGAGCTCCTTGCCGACAGGAAGCTGCAGCAAATGCAACGTTAGGGCTCCTCATTCCAACCCTGTAAACCATTGCCAATTGGTTAGACTAGAACTGTTAACTGATATCAGGCGTAGGTTAAAAAACTATTTTCAGAGTTTGCTGGTCTGTTCATAGAGCAAGGAGGGCAGCTGAGAGCTTCAATAGACAATAGACAATAGGTGTAGGAGTAGGACAATCAGCCCTTCGAGCTAGCACCGCCATTCACTATGACCATGGCTGATCATCCATAATCAGTACCCTCCTGCCTTCTCCCCATATCTCTTGACTGCTATCTTTAAGAGCTCTCTCTTGAAAGCATCCAGAGAATTGGCCTCCACCGCGCTCTGAGGCAGAGAATTCCACAGATTCACAACTCTCTGGGTGAAAAAGTGTTTCCTCATCTCCGTTCTAAATGGCCTACCCCTTATTCTTAAACTTTGGCCCCTGGTTCTGGACTCCCCAACATCGGGAACATGCTTCCTGCCTCTAGCTCATCCAATCGCTTAATAATCTTATATGTTTCAATAACATTTCCCTCTCATCCTTCTAAATTCCAGTGTATACAAGCCCAGTCGCTCCATTCTTTCAACGTAAGACAGTCCCGCCCTCTCGGGAATTAAGCTTGTGAGCCTACGCTGCACCCTCAATAGCAAGAATGTCAACTTCCCGATGGGGGGGCCTCTGAGAATGATTTGGGGGACCCAGTGGGGGGGGGGGGGGGAGGAGACGGGGGGGAGGAGAGGGGGGAGAGGGGGGGGGAGAGGGGGGGGGAGAGGGGAGGAGGGGGGGGGAGAGAGGGGGAGGAGAGGAGGGGAAGGGGGGGGGGGGGAGGAGGGGGGGGAGGGGGGGGGGGAGGAGAGGGGGGGGAGAGGGGGGAGGAGGGGGGGGGGAGGGGGGGGAGGGGGGGGGGGGGGGGGAGGAGGGGGGGAGGGGGGAGGGGGGGGGGGGGGGGGGGGGGGGGGGGGGGGGGAGGGGGGGGGGAGGGGGGGGGAGGAGGAGGGGGGAGGAGAGGGGGAGGGGAGGGGGTAGGAGAGGGAGGGGGATGGAGGATGCTGCTGCCATGGGCGGCAGCAGGCAGAAGGTGGGACTGTTCGGTGAACCTTTGTAACTTTGTTGCCGTTAGAAACGCGGTGACACTTGTGTACTGCCTGGATGAGGTCTGCTGTATGATTGGACCGGACTTCATGCAAAACACGATATTTTACTGTACTTAGGTACTTGTGAGAATAAAGTATCATTGAATTACTGAGTTGCACATAGTCCGCATTAGGATTAGTACTCAGTAGCGCCACCCTGACATTCTATTCCAGGATCATGGGTCAGAACCTGAGTAAAGAGGCCTCTTGCAGGATAAGATGAAGACAATGGTGATTAAGAGACAGGAAGGGGAGAGAAATGAAAGCCAGAAGAGAACAATAAACAAAGGAAAGAGCAAACTGAGAAGGAGATGAAAGAAAAAACTTTATTTATGCAGTATCCTCTTCATGACATTAGACATTACCACGGCAACAAGGTGCTTTTGAACTATTATCATGTAGATAAGATGGCAGCAAGATATTTTCAGCTTCATACTATAAGACAGTGGAGAGAGTGATAGTCATAGAGTGATACAGTCTGGAAACAGACCCATCAGCCCAGTTTACCCATGTTGACCAACATGCCCCATCCACACTAGACCCACCTGCCTGCATTTGGCCCATATCTCTCTAAACCTATCCTATCCATGTACTTGTCTAAATGTTTCGTAAATGTTGTGAAAGTACCTCCTCTGGCAGCTCGTTCCATACACCCCCCATCCTTTGTGCAAAACACTTACCCTTCATGTTCCCATTAAATCTCCCCTCCCCCCCCTCACCTTAAACCCATGTCCCCTGGTTCTTAATTCCCCTACTCTGGGCAATAGACTGTGAGTTTACCCAATCTATTCCTCTCCTGATTTTGTACGCCTCAATAAGATCATCCCTCATCCTCCTGCACTCCAAGGAATAATGTCCTAACCTGCTCAACCTCTCCCTATAGCTCAGGCCTTCCAGTCTTGGCAACATGCTTGTAAAGAGGAGTGGAGCATGAAGAAGGGTCTCAACCCGAAACGTCACCCATTCCTTCCCTCCAGAGATGCTGCCTGTCCCGCTGAGTTACTCCAGTATTTTGTGCCTATCTATTGTAGGAGCATTGGTGAGAGTACAGTACAGCCTGATAGGATGCTGCCTGATATAAAAATAGAGGACATTGTTTCTATTATATCACAGGTTATTTGATGAGGCTTTAGAAATTATGAAGAGAGGGAACATAATTTACAGTTTACCAGTCACCAAGGGTCTAGAATTGCAGACCAGAGGTCAAATGTGGGGAGATGGGGAGAACAATTTACACAATGAGTGTGATTGAAATAGACCGTGTCACCATTTAAGTGTCGGAAGGAACCTGCAGATGCTGGTTTACACCAAAGATGGACACAAAATGCTGGAGTAACTCAGCAGCATCTCTGGATAAGGGTCTGAAGAAGGGTCCTGACCCGAAATGTCACCCGTTCCTTCATTCCAGAGACATTGCCTGACCCGCTGAGCTCCTCCAGCATTTTGTGCCTATCAACATTTAATGATAGGTTAGAAGAAATGATGAAGGAAAGGAAGAATGTCACGTTTAGATGAAGACACTTGGACTTAACTACTGCTTGTGTGAGGGGTACACAGCAGTACTGAGTGAGGGGTGGAAGCAGAGGTTATGGTTGGGGTGGTGAATAAAATAGGACAAATGGCTTGCTTCTGCACTGTGACAACAGAACAAGCAGTGTGTTCATTTCCCCCCACTGAGCACAAGCTGTACTGACATTTCCCATTGATTGTTTGATATGTGAGCCAGTCAGTGGTTCTCAATATGTAAATTTTCCTTAATGAGGGTCTGATTAGTAGAAGCCCCAACGTGCAAATAATGAAGGCATCCTCTGCCTGCACAGAATTTAGTACAGTTTTATGGAGATGCCTAAATGTTTGCTTTAGGCGCTGATCACAGACAATGTTTGGAATTTCAAAATGGTTTGCAGCACTTTTGCTTAGTAAATGACATCAGCATCATAACTCAAATACCAATTAATTTTCACAGTGCACATTGTGTACTGCAGCGTGTTACTTAACCATCAGTTTACTGTGAATTCTGCACTGACAACTTTAACCCTCTCACATGCAACACATGCTTCTGATGTTGGAACATTTGTACATTGCAGCATGGTATATTATTATGAGGAGTGCAGGAATTTATCATTACTGTCCCTGGCGTGTGACTGTATCGCCCTGGGCAGAGGGCGGCACAGCAGTAGAGTTGCTGCCTTACAGCGGCAGAGGCCCGGGCTTGATCCTGACTATGGGGTGCTGCTTGCACAGACTTTATACGTTCTCCCCGTGACCTATACATATAAGATTGTTAAGGGCTTGGACACGCTAGAGGCAGGAAACATGTTCCCGATGTTGGGGGAGTCCAGAACCAGGGGCCACATTTTAAGAATAAGGAGTAAGCCATTTAGAACGGAGACGAGGAAACACTTTTTCTCACAGAGAGTGGTGAGTCTGTGGAATTCTCTGCCTCAGAGGGTGGTGGAGACAGGTTCTCTGGATGCTTTCAAGAGAGAGCTAGATAGGGCTCTTAAAGATAGCAAAGTCAGGGGATATGGGGAGAAGGCAGGAACGGGGTACTGATTGGGGATGATCAGCCATGATCACATTGAATGGCGGTGCTGGCTCGATGGGCCGAATGGCCTACTCCTGCACCTATTGTCTATTGTCTATTGACCTGCGTGGGTTATCTCTGGGATCTCTAGTTTCCCCCCACACTCCAAAGACATACAAGGTTAATTAGCTTGATAAAATTGTAAATTGTCCCAAGTGTAGGATAGGGTTAGTGTACGTGGATCGCTGGTCAGCATGGTCTCAGTGGGCTGAAGGGCCTGTCTCTGTGCTGTATCTCTGAACTAAACTAAAACTAAACTGATCAGATTGCATGCAAGGGTTGGGAACTGTAGTTGGATATATTCCTGGAAATTTTAACATTTGATCTCCTGCCCAAAGCCTGTAGCGATCTCTTACCCTAATCTCCCACCACTGACCCAGATTCTTGAGTCCAATCCCTTCCCCTGACGTGTGAAGGTGAATGTTTCTTTGGACTTGAAGAAAAACAGGTAGTGTTGCAGGGATTATTATTTATCCATATGCAGAGCTACAACTTGGATTTGGATGTACTGGGTACAATGTAAAAATATGCTTGTAATATAAGACTTGAAACTATAGTAAACAGCAAGTCAAAATTCAAAGAGGACATTGGATGATCATATAGGTAGACAGATCAAACAGGTAGATGTGGCAGATCGCACTTAACTGTAAAACATGTCAAAGAATGAGTGGAAGGAAGATATATCAGGTGTATAGTTTTAAAAGGGTTGCTTGGCATAGTGCTTGCAACTCCATAACTGAATAACAGAATTCAGAGTAAAGTGACAAGGTATATTGCCCAATTGATCTATGCTGGTAACGATGCACCTCCCTTTCAATGTATCCTTTTGTTCCAATCTCCCTCATGTGTGTCCACCGTTACCCTCTTCAATGCCTGTGGGCTAATTGTGGTGGTGATGTTGACTTCTCAACACTCAGGTAATGTGTGCAGTTGTGAAGCAGTGAGATGGAAGACTGTAATCTCCCTGTATCCCGCTGAATGCTTGCTCTTTTGACAAATGACGACGTCAGTTCCTGACGTTTTCTGACGAGTTCAATGCTTGCTGCAAATTTTGGTGGAATGATCCAGAACAAGCTGGAACACATCTCCGAAATTACAAGCAATTTTGCTGTCGCTGTTTCACGCAGAGCGATTCTGCTGACGACTGTCAAGTCCCTCGCTTGCTCTCTGTCATTACTTATGCCCTCACTGACATTTATCTTTTTACACCTCAGGTCACACTTGTTGATTGCCAACAGAATCAGGAGTGAAGGCAGGAAATATCTAAACTGGGCGGTCTTTCCAAAAAGCCTCAATCACAGGCTTGGTGACAGGAAGTCGCAACTAAAGACACACTGAGATCAAATGCAGCCAATTCAGGTTTGGCAGCCAGCCTGCCTGCCGTGAAATTCATTTCCATTTGGCAGCAAGTTACAGCAGATATTAGCAAGATATTGTGCAATTTTATAAAATAAACACCCTTCCCTTTCATTTACCATTCTCCTAACGGGTATAGGAAGATAGTGTGAGTAAGGAGTTTATCGTGGGCATTGTAGCTCATTCAATCCCAGCTTCATAGCATATTTTAAACCAGATGCAATTAAACTTTCAGAAGCAATTTTTTTAAATCATGTTATGCTCAAGGATTAAAAATGGTGAATAGCTTCAGAGAAAGAAGACTACACTATCCTTTATTGGGTCGCAAGAAACCATTTCGTAAGTTCATAAGTTTTAAGAGCAGAATTAGGCCATTCAGCCCATCTACTCCACTATTCAATAATTGCTGATCTACCTTTCCCTCTCAACTCCATTCTCATGCCTTTTTTCCCATAACCCCTGACACCCTTACTGATCAAGAATCTTTCAATCTCTGCCTTAATAATATCCATTGACTTGGCCTCCACAACCTTCTATGGCAAAGAATTCCACAGATACACCACCCTCTGACTAAATAAATTCCTCCTCATTGCCTTCCTAAAGGAACGTCCTTTAATTCTGAGGCTATGGCCTCTAGTCCAAGACTCTCCCACAAGCGGAAACATCCTGTTCACATCCACTCTATCCAGGCCTTTCGCTATTCAATAAATGTCCCTGGTAAATGCTCTGAGAGGATCTCATGGTTAATCTTAAGGTTTGTATGTCAGGGCATCACATAAGATTGTAATACTTTTAACTTCTCACAGAACACTTAAGGCACTTTCTGAAAAAGGAGATTGTCAATTTTAACCTTATAATTTAAACATTAGGAAACTCAATTAAGATTTCAAAAGAAAATCAATTTTCACAATTTATTGTGCAAAAAAGGGAACATTTACTGCATGGGGAGGGGGTGGGATATGTTATAGTTGAGTGTGAGATGTTTGCAGTGCATGTTATCCATCTTTTAGAAAGGTTTCAAAGGTATTTTATTGTCACGTATACCAATTAGAGCAGAGCTGCCAACTCTCACGCATTGAGCGTGAGAATCACGCATTTTGCCCAATTCTCACACTCTCACGCTGATCACAAATTTCTCACGCTATGTCGTGAGAAATTCTGTGATCAACGTGAATTTCACAACTAATATCAACTGTTTGTGTGCGCAGCTATTGACAAGACAGCAGCATTTTTATTCTCTGTTATTCTAACTTGACCGAACCGTCACACACCTCCAAAGCATGTCCCCATGTAAATTTACATTGAAAGACAAGGACCGGGCAGCGAATGAGTGTCACCCAGCGCAGGAAGTAAGGCCATGTCCTGCTCCCAGCGGCAGTCGGAATTTAAGGATTTGCGGGAAGCAGCTGACATGAGCGAGGCCGGCGAGTGGCAGGATAGAGATACATGGGCCGCGGAACCGCGGGGGGCTGCACTTTTTTGGCTAGACATGTTTCAATGTCTCCGACTTTGGACAAGGGGCTGCTGTGTTCTGAACAACCTGGTCGTGGGTGTTGGAGATCCCGAGCAGAGGGAGGGAGGGAGGGATGGAAGCAGAAGCACCAGCGACAGCCGATGTGGACGGGGAGCTGGGGCTGGCGAGTGTTTGCCGGGCTGGCTGCCGCTCCAGCCATAGTGCAGCCTCAGTGCAAGAGTCCTGGGCCGTCGGATGCGTCGGAAGCGTTGCGCCATTGCCGTGAGAGTCTCTGCGCCCAATTCGTCCTGGTGACTGACATGGATCAGGCTGCAGCTCGGTGCATCCTGGAGGACAACCAGTGGCTGCTGGAAGTAGGTACCAAGCACTGCGGTACCAAGCACTGATCACCATATGAAGAGTGAATATGAAGAGCGAATGGAGTTAGAAGGGGGCTCAATGAGAAGAGGAGCACACCAATTTGAGTTAGTAGTTCAAAGGAAAAAGATGGTAAAACCAGCGGTTGATAAGAATAAAGCAAATGGATACAAAGCAAGTGAAAAGACCATAAACATAGGAGCAGAATTAGGCCAAGTTGGTCCTTCAAGTCTGCTCTGCCATTCGATCATGGGTGATTCATCTTTCCCTCTCAACCCCACTCTCCTACCTTCTTCCTGTAACCTTTGACGCTCTAATTAATCAATAGCCTATCAATTCCAGTGTTAAAAATACGGAATCTCCATTTTTAATTTCCGTTTTAAAAAATCATTCGGCCTCCACCTCTGTCTGATGCATGAATTCCACAGATTCAACGCTAAAGAAATTCCTCCTCATCTCCATTCTAAAGGTACGCCCTTTTAATCTGAGGCTGTGCCCTCTGGTCCTAGACACTCCTACTACTGAAACATCTTCTGTTGGCCTTTCATTATTTGGCAATAAGGATTTAATGGATGAGGGGGGAGTGTGAAAAAAGATGCAGACAATTTCAGGTTGCATGCCCCCTCTCCCCCGCAATCAATGTAAAAAAGGAGTCTCCAAACCTCTCCGTTTTGTTCACCCATCAAACCACACTAAGATAGACGCAAACTGCAAGAGTAACTTAGTGGGTCAGGCAGCATCTCTGGAGAACAAGGATATGAGACATTACAGGTGGGGTTCCTACTCCAGCCCCTTCTTCTAGCTTACTCCCTCGTGTCTTAAATATAAAGAAGAATACAAATGGTACATTTTTGAGAAAGAGAGTAAAATTGAAGGATTCTTTGAAAATGGAGAGGCAGGGAGAAACATGATAACATCAGTTGAAATTTACCATTGGTTCTAATGGCATTGTCTGAAATTAGCATCAATGGATCTGTTCGGTTCACTGGTACCTAATGCCTCGTAACAGCAATCGCCACCTATATCTCACAGCTTACATCTCGGGTTCTGACAATTCGATGTCTGCCTCTCTTCTCACAAACAGCTAAGCACAGACTGTTTGTGCTACACTTCCAAATTAAAGCTGAATTATTAGAAGTTAAGACTCAATTTCATGCTCCTTGCTCTTGATGTATCACTGACGTTGTTACTTATGTTTCTATTGGTTCAAGGTAGCTGGTAATCTTAAAGGAATCAGATTTACCATCATGCTGATGTATTGCCCTTCTGACTGGGAGCTGGGATAGGATTGCTGCCTTGGTCCTGGGGCTGTCTGTGTGACACCATAGTATCTGTTTCTCAAAGAGTAACTGCTAACTAAATTTTACTGAGCTTATCGACTCACTGTGCCATGCAGAGTTGTGATGGATTCTTTGATTTAGAATCTCTCTTTCCAGTGACAAACTGGAAACTTTAAGAAATGATTGAGTTGCAAAATTGTCTGTTTTCTCCACGAGTACAATGCAGAGTGCAAGGTATCTGACAGCAACCAGTATTGATTGAGAACTAGTGAGCAGAGGCAATAGCTCCTGTGCTAGATCAATGCTGGCTCATTGGGAATCTTCAGGGGCTTCTCATGACCAGTTTTATCTCTGAGTGAAATAGTTTTCTCATTGGCAAAAAAAACCAACAGGATGAGAAAAGAAACAAGTTCCAAGTCAAATGAAAATGAAATGCAAGGAGGATGCAAAAAGGTTACAAAGATTTACACACCAGTTAAGTGAGTGGATCAGAAAATGGCCTACTTGGAATATTATTCATAATTTTTTAATGGCACATGGGATTAGCTATTTAGCCCATCTGATCTTTGCTGACTACCAGCACCAAGACCTATCATCCGATTTTCCCTCGCTTTCCACATGGCCCTGCAAAATATTATCTCTCAAGTGAATTTCCAGTTCCTTTATGGAGGAACTGATAGAGTCCTTTCCACCACCCCTATAGTTAGTGAGTTCTATATTATAAATTATGTCTGGATAATAATTGTTGGAATGAGAGAATTATTTTACAAGGTGAGAAGCACGAGTAGGCCTATAATCTCTGGAATTTCGAAGAATCAGAAGTGATCACATTGAAAACTGTTATATTCTGGCAGGATTTGACGGGCTGGGGAAGAAGTGTCCAGTGGGATAAAAGTTCAGAAGTGCGGACCATAATGTCTTGATAACCAGTTTGCCATTCATGTGTAGGAAGGAACTGCACATGCTGGTTTACACCAAAGATAGACACAATGTTCTGGAGTAACTCAGCAGGGCAGGCAGCATCTCTAGAGAGAAGGAATGGGTGACATTTCAGGTCAAGGCACTTCTTCATACCATGGTACACAAAAATGCTGGAGAAACTCAGCAGGTGCAGCAGCATCTATGGAGCGAAGGAAATAGGCAACGTTTCGGGCCGAAACCCTTCTTCATACCATGGTTGCATTCAGGAGTTATTTTTAATTACGTGGTTGGTAATGTTTGGAAATCTCTATCCCGAAAGGCTGTGAATACGCAGTCAATTAAAAGAATAAGACCAATCCTCAAACCTGGCACAAATTGCATGGTCTACTAGACATCAGTGATAACTATCCTCCACTGTTTCGGATAATTGGTTTGCCTACAACAGGCAACTCAAAACACTGGAAAGATGCATCATGGCCATCTGTGCAAAATCCTGGAAGGGCAAACAAATCAATGTCAGTGGCATCTCTCAGCCCAACATCGTTAGTAATGAGTCCTCGGTTGGTTTCATAGGACAGGCCATTCACATGCCAACACCAGATCCCAAAGCTGACCTTCTGATTCTGAGCTCTGTAATGGGGAGGAGATTATGTGGGAGACGGAGGATCTCCTCACGGCCTCCTTAAAAAAAATCCCAAATCCTCATGACTCCTGTGAATCTCCGAAGATTTTATTGCCACTCAAAGCAGGGAAGAACCATTTGGGATTCCTTTACAAACTTTGAATCCATAGGTTGGGATCGCAAAGCCGCAAATGCTGACCAACAACACACACCATTGCCCCACCCGTGATGTCTGCAGTTTCCACGTGGATCTCACTAACCACATCATTGACCACAAAACCAAAGTGGAAATAAATCAAACTCAATCCCGAGGGACTGTTTAAACAGTTTCCCGAGACAGAGATTGATGGATTTTTGGGAATGGGGGAATATAGGGGTGTGAAAATAGGGTGGAATTTTGGAGCTATGATAGAAGATTTGCCCATAATATTAAATGCCAAAGCAGTTTCGAGAGGCCCTGTGGCTATTCCCACTCATATTTCTCGTGCTCTTAAAAGGCATAGTGAAAATGCTGACAGCTTTATAAATATTGATGAAGAAAATGAAATGAAAATTAGTTCTTCAAAAATGATCTCTATCCCAATACTGGATTCTGTTACTGCTGTCAACATCAGGACCAATGAAGATAAGACAGCACAAATGATTAGTCCCAAGGCACTGTGACTTTCATTGTGCGATGATTCATATCAGCAGTTTGCTGAATGATGAGAACAATTTCCTGCATGTGCCAGACCAAATATTCTGATCATATTTGCTGAGGTTATTTACAACTGAGATGGAAATCTGGGCCAAGACTTAGAATCAGTAGAAATTAATAGGCTGGATTGCCAATGTCGTATTAGTTGGTACAAAAGATAGTTAAAATAGCATTAATTGAAGAGGAAAATACAGTGAGCTTGCCATAAAGTCTTAAAAAAGCCCACAATAAAAGAACTAATAATAAAATGCTCAAAGGTTCATCATGTAAATGATTGAAGTACAGTTTTTAAAAAAAAAACATATTTTAGCAGCAATCTGCTCTGCATTCATATCACTTTGATCAACAATCTTGAACTCTTCAATGTACTGAAAGTACGGCATCTCGTAGGTTTTATTTGTCGGTGATGTTCAGAATAGTAAAGACATAATTATCAATGAATTTATATGCCCGTCATTTCTTTGGGGAAACCAAACAAACTTACACCTTCATAGAGAGGTCACATTTTCCTCCTTTCAACTCCTCCGTCTCTGAATTGTGACATGGTACTTATGCTCAGAATACACAGATGTGGTTGAAAGCTCCAGGGAATTATTAGTAGGTAAAAGAAAATATCTAATTGCTTTCCAAGTTGTGCAAGATTGGAAGGCAAGAATAAATGCAAAAATCAAAAACATGGAAGGAAGAAAGAAAGAAGGAAAGAAGCCAATGAAATACTTTCGGTGAGGTCAATGTTTTAAGGTAAGAAATACAATACAAAAATTCAATTGTAACTGTAAAAGATGTAATTTGTTGAATTATTTATTCTATAATAATATTTAGGTTTACATTTTAAATTACACTGGTGTGATAAATTGGCAATAAAATCATGCTGAATTATTTTACAATAAAAAAGGCTGGAAACATTTAGTAGGTCGATGTTTCCAGCAATCCTGTAATCTTCCATTTATAGGAAGGATGCAGAGGCTTTGGAAGGGGTGCAAATGAGATTTACCAGAATGCTACCTGGGTTAGAGTGTATTAGCTATAAAGAGAGGTTGCACAAACAGATTGTTTTCCCTGAAACATCAGAGGCTGAGGGGAGATATAAGAGGAGAGATGATTTTAAGTATATAAAATCATGAGAGGAATCGATAGGGTAGACAGTCAGAACTGTTTTCCCATGATGTCAAATACAAGGGCGGCAAGGTAGTGCAGTGGTAGAGTTGCTGCCTTACGGCGCTTGCTGTACCGGAGACCCAGGTTCAATCCTGACTACGGGTGCTGTCTGTACGGAGTTTATATGTTCTCCCCGTGACCGCATGGGCTTTCTTCGGTACACACTCCAAAGATGTACGGGTATGTAGGTAAATTGGCTTGGTATAAGTGTAAAATTGTCCCTAGTGTGTGTAGGGTGGTGTTAATGTGCGGGGATCGCTGGTCAGTGCGGACTCGGTGGGTCGAAGGGCCTGTTTCCACGCTGCATCTCTAAAATTAAACCTAAAACTAAAAACTAGAGGGCATGGCTGTAAGGAGAAAGGGGCAAACTTTAATGGAGATTTTATATAGTACTATTGACACCGAGTCATAAAACTTCATAATAAGACTTTAATAAGAATACATACAGGAACCATATGCATAGGTACTGTAGGCTCGAAGTCTAAAAGCATGGCTGTTTACATTCCACAAGATGGCATGGTGGAAACCCAACAGGGATTACGGATCAGGTCAGCAATAGCAAAACCAGACATGGATCAAATCAGCAATAGTGATTGATCTACAGAGATGTGCCGGGATGGGTTTTTTTTATACAGAGAATGGTGGGTGCCTGGCACACTCAGTCAGGGATGGTGGTGGAGGCAGATAAAATCATGGTATTTAATAAGCCTTTAGATAGGCGCATGGATATGCAAGGACTCAAGGGATATGGAGTTTAGATTAATTTGTAATCATGTTCAGCATAGACCTTATGGGCCAAAGAGTCTGTTCCTGTGCTGTACTGTTCCATGTTTTATATCAGACAACATCTGTGGAAACATCAGAGGAGTTCATGTTTCAGTTCAAAAATCCTTTGTCAGAAGGGCAAATGTCAATAGGAGAGGGTATTGATGGTGTGGGATTGAATTATTATTAAGTTCATCAATAAAGAATTACTTTCAAATGTTTATATTGTGCATTTCAGTTGAAACCTTACGAAAAATGCCATTTTTCTGCGGTGAGGTCTGCGATGCTTCTGGCTGTGGCGCGGCGGGGACTCTAGATCTTCGACCGCTGGCCTGCGGCCTACACCAGCTTGAATAATAATAATAATAATAATAATCTTTATTTATATAGCACTTTTCAACAAAACCAGTATTTGAACCAAAGTGCTTTACAGAGATTGATTAAATTAATTGAACAGATCAAATGTCAATAAATCCATAAAAACAAAAAAAAGAGAAAAAAGACACAGAACAGTACACTATAGAAATCAACAAGAAACGTCCCCCCACAGCAGAATTCACTGTGAGGGAAGGCACTAAAATTATCCAGTTCTCCCCCTCATAGTCCACCCGAGGTCGGGGTCTATATGTGGCCTCCTCAGCCAACTCGATGTTCTCAGGCCCTCTGCCGCGAAGCCGGATCATCGGTGTCGGGTGAACGATTCTTCAGCGGCCTGGACTGAAGCAGCCGCTTCCTCCTCGAAGACGGCAATGTCCAAAGTTCTCAGGCCGCGCTGGCCGGACCCGGGACACCAGGCCCCGCGGTGTTGAAATCCAGTGCCGCCCGCGGCTGGACGCTCTCAGCCGCAGCTCAGCGATGTTCCCACCGGAGCTTACCCGAAGGCGACCCGGTAAGGCATGGAAACCGTTGGTGTTGGTGTCCCAGCATCTGTACCGCCGGCGAAGCCCCGCAGTCCCGGCAGGAAACGCCGCTCCAGCGCTGCTCCAGCTCGACGGTAGGCCGCACAGAGAGGACGAAGAAGCGGTTTGGAAGAAAACCACTTCTCCGACCAGGTAGGACTGGGATTTAAACAGTTTCCCCTCTTCCCCCCCCACCACCACATAAAAGAAAGATTCCAATTAAAATTTCACACGGACAGGACTAAAAATAAAAATAAAAAAGGGAGAAAGGACGGACTGCAGGAGGAGCGGCCATACACGACGGCGCATCACCCCCGCAGTCCGCCATTTGAAGCCGCGGTCTCCGATGGGGAGGTACCAATTCAGGACTTACTTGGACTTACCTTGTCTGCACATCTGGACGCCCGCAGCGGTGACTGCGGAGGGTTGTGGTCCCGACCACAGGGGATAATTTTGTGCCTTCCACCGCAATGATGACTGCTGTGGTGGATGTTTGTGTTACATTTTTATTGTGTATTGTGTGTTCTTTTTTTATTGTACCGCTGCTGGCAAATTCATTTCAATTCATTTCACTGCACTTTATGTGCAAGTGACGAATAAAACTTGACTTGACTTGACTGGGTCACATGGAAGTGAAGCTTAAAAAACACCATTAGAATTCACAAAGGTTTACTGAGCTGCGTAGATACATTATCAGTCACATTAGTCTTTGATTTAGACTGTTTCTCCTGAGTACTCTTATTGATAAATATCATTTCAAGCCCTGGTTCCTCTAATATTAGAATCCTTCACAGACTGAATAATTGCTTAAACCTAGGCAGTTACCGCTCAGTGTGGAAAACTCCAAATTAGATGATACATTTTTAAATGTCCCGTGGAATATTCTATAACATATGCAAAAAAGTAACGATGATAAAGGAAACAGGCCTTTGTTAGCTGTTTGTAGGGTGAACTATTCTGCATATCTTTTATTCATTGGTCTTTATCTCTCCACATCACTGTCTATATCTCTCGTTTGACTTATCCCGAACCAGTCTGAAGAAGGGTCTCAACCTGAAACGTCACCTGTTGTTAGTTGTGTGCTAGGTGAGAATGAGCACAGACAATTAGACTCAACAAGAGAACTTTGAAGGTACACAAAATTGCTGGTGAAACTCAGCGGGTGCAGCAGCATATATGGAGCGAAGGAAATAGGCGACGTTTCGGGCTGAAATTCTTCTTCAGGAACTTTGAAGCTGGTACGACTTGGGTGAGGGAGGGAAGGAGTGAAGAGGGATGCTGTTTTGTCCTGCACTTTTCACTCTCTTTTGCCCAATTCTCTCACTCTTTTTCTGTCTCTTTATGAGAGGTAGCAATAAGCTCTTCTCTGAGATTTCAGCATAGTGGTTGTGATGCAAAAATGCAGGACACATTTAGTTATAAGAAATCAATGGTCTGCATTTGCCACACAATAATTTACAAAAAATATGTAAACATTTCATCGATGTCTTTCAGAGATTCATCAATACAGATTCCTTATGTAAACAGGTTTTATATTCAATAAACAAGCCCCTTATTAACTCACCAGCCAATGCTTTTTAACATATCGTAAAGATGCATTTGATTAAAATGGTAAGAGGATATAATCAACATAATTCATGGCACTTTGATGAGAACGGTTAATGTCACATCAGGTGAAGAGTATTAACATTCTCTACAGCTCATTAACACAGAGAATTAAAGTAACTAGACAAAGAGGCAAGGTTTCTGGAACTACACAGCTTAAAAAAAAAAAACATTCATTAAAAAGTACCTCTATTTACCAGTATCACTTCTTTTCTCACTCTATATTTCTGGTTCCTACTCTGTGTGCACTGGGTAGCCGTTTGCAAGTCAATACTAAAAGACAGATATGAGGTTCATTGGTACAAACTGCAATCTTTGGGCAGTCCACATTTCTGAATATCTGGGATTGGATCCGGAATCATTTATACTGAAGACTGATTGCTCTACTTTACCACTATTTTGGGTAGTGCCTGCTGGAGCAAAGGACAGTATTGGCTGTGTGAGAAATCTAAAGCCTATGGAATATGATCATGAGTACAGTAACCCACATGGTTCAGCTTGTTCTGCTATTCACAAAGTTCATGGCTGATCTCTCACCTCTGCGCCATTTTCCAACACTATTCCCACGTCACCCACATCCATTAGAAATCTATTGAACTGTGCTTTGGGTCAATACAACAACTGAGCTCTCCGGCTCCCTGGAATTGATCATTCTCTGTGAGAGGAATTCTCCTGAGCTCAGCCTTAAACAGCCTTTCCTTATGATTAATCTTGCCCTCTAGTCCAAGATTCCTCAGCATGGTATGAACTCTTCTAACCTGTCAATCTCTTTTAGAATACTTCTGCAGGGTCCCTGGAATACAAGCCTGCTCATTTCAATCCATCAGCCTTCAAACCAGCCTGAGTGTGCACAATTCTGGGCAGGTAAAGGAGCCAACATTGGACACAGTACACAATTGTGTAAGAGCTGATGTCTCAATACAAAACGTTCAATTCAATTACATTTGGCACTGCACTTTATGTGTGAAGCTGAACTTGACTTGACTTGACTGGGTCACATGGAAGTGAAGCTTAAAAAACACCATTAGAATTCACAAAGGTTTACTGAGCTGCGTAGATACATTATCAGTCACATTAGTCTTTGATTTAGACTGTTTCTCCTGAGTACTCTTATTGATAAATATCATTTCAAGCCCTGGTTCCTCTAATATTAGAATCCTTCACAGACTGAATAATTGCTTAAACCTAGGCAGTTACCCCTCAGTGTGGAAAACTCCAAATTAGATGATACATTTTTAAATGTCCCGTGGAACATTCTATAAGATATGCAAAAAAGTAACGATGATAAAGGAAACTGGCCTTTGTTAGCTGTTTGTAGGGTGAACTATTCTGCATATCTTTTATTCATTGGTCTTTATCTCTCCACATCACTGTCTATATCTCTCGTTTGACTTATCCCGAACCAGTCTGAAGAAGGGTCTCGACCTGAAACGTCACCTGTTGTTAGCTGTGTGCTAGGTGAGAATGAGCACAGACAATGAGACTCAACAGGAGAACTTTGAAGGTACGCAAAATTGCTGGTGAAACTAAACGAGTGCAGCAGCATATATGGAGCGAAGGAAATAGGCGACGTTTCGGGCCGAAACCCTTCTTCAGGAACTTTGAAGCTGGTACGACTTGGGTGAGGGAGGGAAGGAGTGAGGAGGGATGCTGTTTTGTCCTGCACTTTTCATTCTCTTTTGCCCAATTCTCTCACTCTTTTTCTGTCTCTTTATGAGAGGTAGCAATAAGCTCTTCTCTGAGATTTCAGCATAGTGGTTGTGATGCAAAAATGCAGGACACATTTAGTTATAAGAAATCAATGGTCTGCATTTGCCACACAATAATTTACAAAAAATATGTAAACATTTCATCGATGTCTTTCAGAGATTCATCAATACAGATTCCTTATGTAAACAGGTTGATAATATATTCAATAAACAAGCCCCTTATTAACTCACCAGCCAATTGCTTTTTAACATATCGTAAAGATGCATTTGATTAAAATGGTAAGAGGATATAATCAACATAATTCATGGCACTTTGATGAGAACTGGTTAATGTCACATCAGGTGAAGAGTATTAACATTCTCTACAGCTCATTAACACAGAATTAAAGTAACTAGACAAAGAGGCAAGGTTTCTGGAACTACACAGCAAATTAAAAAAAAAAACATTCATTAAAAGTACCTCTATTTACCAGTATCTCTGCTTTTCTCACGATATATTTCTGGTTCCTACGCTGTGTGCACTGGGAAGACGTTTGCAAGTCAATACTAAAAGACAGATTTGAGGAACATTGGGACAAACTGCAATCTTTGGGAAGTCCACATTTCTGAAAATCTGGGGTTGGATCCGGAATCATTTATACTGAAGACTGGTTGCTCTGGTCTTTACCACTATTTTGGGTAGTGCCTGCTGGAGCAAAGGACAGTATTGGCTGTGTGAGAAATCTAAAGCCTATTAGGAATATGATCATGAGTATCAGTAACCCACATGGTTCTCTGAGCTTGTTCTGCTATTCACAAAGTTCATGGCTGATCTCTCACCTCTGCGCCATTTTCCAACACTATTCCCACGTCACCCGCGTCCCTTAGAAATCTATTGAGCTGTGCTTTGGATCAATACAACAACTGAGCTCTCCGGCTCCCTGGAATTGATCATTCTCTGTGAGAGGAATTCTCCTGAGCTCAGCCTTAAACAGCTTTTCCCTATGATTAATCTTGCCCTCTAGTCCAAGATTCCTCAGCCATGGGATACATCCTCTCTCCATCTAACCTGTCAATCTCTTTTAGAATATTGTAAGCTTCTGCAGGGTCTCCTTTCAATCTTCAAATCTCAAGAGAATACAGTCTTAGCCTGCTCAAGCTCTCCTCTCACACAAAATCCATCAGCCTTCAAACCAGCCTAGTGAATGCACAATTCTGTGGCAGGTAAAGGAGCCAACATTGGACACAGTACACAATTGTGTAAGAGCTGATGTCTCACCGTCCCTATACAAAACGTCCTTATTTATGTAATTAAAACCTTGCATAAAAGCCCAACATTACATTTGTCCTCCTCAGCACTTGCTTCACCTGCATGTTGATCTAGATATGCATGTGCCCAAGCATATCTGGATTCCCGTTGGACATCAACGTCACCACAATTCTCACCACCTTATCAAGTACTCTGCATCTCTGTTCTGTGCATCGAAATGGATCTCACAAATTTCCCATCTCCCATGTCATTGGCCACTCTCTTGGTTTGCCCATATCTCCTTGAAGCCACTTTGCATCCTTCTGCCTTCCCACAATCCCACATGGTTTAGAATCAGTAACAAACTTGGTAACATGATACTTCATACCATCAGCCAAATCGTTGGCGTGGATCATGAGTAGTTGAGGGCGAAGCACCAATCCCTTTGGTAGTTCATGAATGACAGCTTGCTAGACTGCTGATGATCCATGTATTCCAACTCTTTGCTTCCCATCTGATAACCAATTCTCAATCCATGGTGATATAGTACCTCTTAATTCAATGTGGTCCAATCTTGCTGACCAATCTCCAGCATGGAATCTCATTGAAATCTATCCAAAATTCCTCAGGCACATTGCCTCAGCTGTTCCCTTTACCTTCTGAACCTTCTGAATGTTGTAGTCAACAGGGCAGTACTCTGCATATCGCCAACTTGGACAATCTTTTTACATTTTTATCAAGCCAAAGCCAATTAACCTACAAACCTGCACGCCTTTCGAGTGTGGGAGGAAACCGAAGTGCTCAGAGAAAACCCATGCACATACTCCATACAGACAGCACCCGGAGCCGGGATCGAACCCGGGTCTCTGGTGCTGCATTTTGCTGTAAGGCAGCAACTCTACCGCTGTGCCATCGTTACTCCCCCTTTATCTATATACTAGCTACATTCTCAAAAAACACCACAGATGAGTCAAGCAGGTTTTCGTCAAACATGGTTTATGTTTCATAAATCTGTGTTAACCATGTTCAATCTTATTTTTCATTTCAAGGTAGCTATTCTTGCAACCTTCATCAGAGATTGCAGTGTTTTCCCTATCACTATTATTAGGCTAACGTTATTTCTATGTTTTTTCTCTCCCACCCTCCTTAAACACTGAAGTCATATTTGCATATTGAATTTATCAAATTTCGGAAAATGATAATCAGGACATCCATAAACTCTAAAACGATCTTTTTCAAACCTATAGAATATCGATTATAAGGGCCTTGGAATTAATCAGTATTCACGCTCATCAAGTTCTTTGGCACTATTATTTTTGACTAAGACACAGCTCCTTCAGTTCCTCATTCTCTAAATTCTCTTGATTTTCTAAAATATCTGGCAGGTATTATGTCTCTGCTTCTGGCCTTATTCGCCAATATAAATGCTCTTATCTTTCTCTGTAGAGGATGCACACTTGATGTTGTAAGCCCTTTCTTCATCTTTTTCTGTCTCTCGCCACTTTGCTTTCAATAGTCTATCTTGCCTTTCTGTATCAATTTCTTGATCCTCCTTTGCTGCACACTGAAACGCTCCCAGTTCTCTGGCTTACTGCTATTTCTGGTAACTAGCTATGTCCTTTCCTTTGATTTCATGCTATCTTTAATCTCACTTATCAGCCATGCATGAATGACATTTCCATTTGCGTATTTGTGCCTGAAAGAATTGTATTTTGCAACATAAGCTTTTTTTTTTCTTTAGAAGCTGCACATTGCTTATCTACTGTTCAGTGTACTCTCCCAATCGACTGCAGCCAAATCTCATCTTAATTTCCTTTACTTTGGTTCTGAAGGGAACTGCATCATTTTTAAACAATGTAGAATTTTAGCATATTCGCTCATCCCCAAAGGGTCCCTGAAATCAAGATTATCAATTAAACAAAAAGTTGCTGGAGGAGCTCAGCAGGTCAAGCAGCATCCTTGGTGGGCGATGGATAGTTGACATTTCAGGTTAAGTGGATACAATTCTATTGACAGATGCTGCCTGAGTCACTAAGTTCCTGCAGCAGCTCGTATTTTTGCTCCAGATTCCAACATATGCTGCTTCTTGCATCTGCAATTATATCAATTGCATATTGCATATCAATGAATCCTTTCTTATTGCGCAAACAAGGTTCACAGTAGCCTGAGGATAGACACAAAAAGCTGGAGTAACTCAGAGGGTCAGGCAGCATCTCTGGAGAAAAGGAATAGGTGAAGTTTCGGGTCGAGACCCTTCTTCAGACTTCAAAGTAGCCTTTTCTCTCAGTGGTCCTTTGACAAATTGAGCGAGAAAAATCTTCCAATATGTATTCTATGAATTCATCTTCTACAAAACTGCACAAAATTTGATTTGTACATTCTACACGTAGGTTCAAGTCTCCTATTATTACTGTATTGCCCCTATTGGGCATGGCATTCATTTCATGATTGATGCTGTGCACAATCATTATTTTGCCGTCTAAGTAACTCCTAAAAATGTTTTCAGCCCTCGGCTATTTCTTAGCTTGAGCAAAATTGGTTCCAATTCTGAATCATAGTCTGTCAAGCCAAAATCATTTCTCACCACTGCACTGAACTGCTCTGATATTTGTAACGTCACACCACCATCTTTCTTTTTGTGTGCACTTCCTATGTGTTGAGTTGGTGGACTCTGTGACAACATAGGAAATATATCATCACTCCATCATCATCAGAAATAACTCCTATAGAATGGGCTGCAATTCCTTTCTTAAACCTCTCAATATTTTTGGGGCATTACTGATATTAAAGCACTTGGATGTGAAATGCCGTAAGATGTTTGCAATGTTGATGGTGCTATATAAAAGTTATAGACACTGTTTGTTATAACTAAGGATTTTCCAGTTCATTACATTAATTTTGATGTGGGACTGAGGTTATTCTCAACCCCATTCAGTTTTTTTTCTCTGAAGGGCATAAATACATAAACTGTGATTTCACTTCACTTCTATAGATGTTAGCTTTTTATTTCGACTGGATACAAATTCATAAAATGCCGGTAGTGAGGTTTGATCTAAAGATTTCTGTGCGATTAGCCTAGAAACATAACCTCATCTCACTACTAAATGTGACAAATGTAATATGCATTATGGCAGAATATGGGCCTTGACACAGCTGCCTACTACATCAGCGATATTTTAGTATTTGGGAGCTGATATAAGATTGCACTCTGCAAGAGACAGATCGCTATTGATGCGCAACTCTAGCTTTCAGAATTAACCGTGGAAAAGATACAACTCAGGGCTATTTTAAGCTCAGCGAATGTCAGTTTGGTTAAGGGAAATATGGGAATTAAATGTTCCCACAGCTACTGAAGGTGAAGGCAAAAGATGGCACAACAGTTCCAACTAGTGGTCTAGAGGTAATACTGCATCCACACGTTGGGAGAAACAGAACTCAAGATCCAGATCCAATGACAAGGTTTAAGGTGGGGCTGGAAATTGTCAGCAACCTAATTAAAAGTATTTCTATTCTAACAAGAAATCCTAAGGCACAGGAGTGCTATCACTCAACATTTGACGCTGACCTGAGCAAATAGACACGTGGGAAGTTAAGACATGAGCACGATTAAGGAACACACTTAAAGGAAATGTAGAGACTCAAGAATAAGGCAGCCTGGGTCAGTCTCAGAAGAGGGTGAGGAAGGGCGTCACAGACCAGAAAACACAATTTGTAGCAAACATTCAACTCAGTAGCTTTGGTTTTCACAAAAACAAATCAGAGGAAGTTTCTGCTCATCCAATTCGAAATACCAGAGAAGCCAATGATGGGTCATAGCCTGTTTAACTTAGGTCAGCCAAGATCATAAATTGTTAGAAAAAATATCCAGTCAGGCCAAGCTTCAAGAAGTGAACATCAGTTATAAACAATAGTGAAGTGGATAGATGGCAATCGTGTGAATGCCTAGGCGGGTGTTCAAAAATGAAGCGTCTAACAACATGGGAAGAGTTAAGCTAATTTGGGATCAAACTATAAGATCCAAGGTACACAAAATTGCTGGAGAAACTCAGCGGGTGCAGCAGCATCTATGGTGCGAAGGAAATGGGCGATGTTTCGGGCCGAAACCCTTCTTCAGACTGGTAAGATCCAACACTTTCAGTGCAGCATGCAAAATACTTTGAAACACTCTGGTCTGTTTTGGGTGGAGGAATAAGTAATATCTGCATCTAGGAATCAATGGATACAATTTACAATTGGGTCCTCAACGTAAAAGCTTAAAAACATATTTAAATCCATGCAAATCCATTAGAAAGTAATGCCTTTTGAAGTTAAGACAGTATTTGTGATTTTCCAGTATCATAACACTGAATCCAGAATCTAATTCCATTGGGTCTCTCAAGAAACTAACAGCTTACTCATTCATTAGGCTTCTCAAAACTGACTGATAAACTACCGTCGTTTCATAATTGCCACAGACCTGCCAAGAGCGTTATTCAAGCCTTTTCAGATGAATCAAGAAATGTACAGTGCTCAGATTCCAGGGAGTAATAAATAATAAATGGGCTTTTAAAATAAAGCTTAATGTCAGCAGGTAATAATAATTTCTGCATTTATACTGCACCTTGTAGTTTGAAAATGTCTCAAAGCACTTCACAGAATAAATTACCTTAAAATTCCAAAAGCTCTTCTGTATAGATGAAGCTGGAGACCAGGGTCCAGTTCCATTCATAAATAATCATCCAGGTTTCAACATTTGTTTTGTTGGTCTAGTGACTGAGAAAACTCCCTTCTCTACTTTGAATATTCCTGTGCAATCTTTTAAAATTCACCCCAAAATGCAGATTTGGATATTACTTCAAAGTTTTATTCATAGGTTAGTGTCTGCAGTTGCTCAAGTCTTGGTGACCTTATGTTTCAGCCACTGAGATGAAAGGCTTACATACAGTATTTGATGTTCAGGACCTCAGCTTATTACAGAGATTGTGTGATTTTTGATCTCAGGAAATAGGGACCATTTAACCCCACAAACCTTTTCTGTAAATCAGTCAGTGCATGAATATCTGTCAAAAGAAACGTAAAGTGTTGGAGTAACTCAGCACGTCAGGCAGCATCTCTGGAGAACATAAACAGGTGATGTTTCAAGCCCAAAACTTCGCCTGTCCTCGTTCTCCAGAGATGCTGCCTGACCTGCCGAGTTACTCCAGCATTTATGTCTCTTTTTCTATAAACATGCATCTGTCGTTCCTTCTGTCTACACAAAAATCTGTATATTTACTCTACCAATCCACCCACCCCTTATCACACTGACTCTTTGTGGGCTCTTTGTGGGGTCAAAGTTCCAGATTGTAAGTGCTCTTTGTGTGAACAATTTCTACCTATCACCACTCCTTAACATCCTCATCCAATTTTTTTTTACATTAAACTCTTTTGGTGGATCATCCCACCAGTTTCTATAAAAATACCAATTAATTGCATTTTTTAATTATTTTTTACACAGAGGTGTCAGAAATTCCTATGAGCTGCATCTAGTTGCTTCTGACTAGAATGGAAAAATGCACTGCATTGAGCTAGTGGTGTCTTTTCTGGTTCAAGATATGTTTAATTCTAGTGCACTAGACATATAGGAACCAGACTCTAACGGACTGTATTGGAAGTTATATTTTAGTATATGTGACTTCATTGCTTGAGGATTATGCCACGAACTTTCTGCTGGAATCAGAGGCTACAGGTATGTAATTCTATGTCTATTCATTGAAAAGCTTTCAACTTTTCTATCTGTTTTGAAAGATCTGTAAACAAATCTCATGTCATAATCAGTACTGGGAGATTAAAAAATGGTGACTCAAGCACTATCAGAGTAAGAAAGAACCACAGATGCTGGTTTAAATCGAAGATAGACACAAAACGCTGGAGTGACTTAGCTGGACAGGCAGCATCTCTGGAGAGAAGGAATGGGTGACCTTTTGGAAGTTGGATTAGGTAGAAAACAGTTATCAGGAGGGTGCATGTGAAAGTAAAACATGTCATTCTATAGCACCTTTCATGTCCCAAGAGGTGAAGCACAATTGATCTCATTTAACATGAAGGCTACAACAATTCCTAAACTCCACCAATCTGACTATGTCCGGACCCAGAGAAGGAAGAAGCGTTCCCTCGTAACGTCGCCCATCCTTTTTCTCCAGAGAAGCTGCCTGACCTGCTGAGTTACTCCAGCACTTGGTGTCCTTCTATGGTATAAACCAGCATCTGCAGTTCATTTCTACACATATTCATTCAAGATTCGAGATTCAAGATTCAATTTAATTGTCACATGTACCAATTAAGGTACAGTGAAATTTGAGTTAAAAATGATTAAGCTGGAGGACTTTAGCGATTTCCTGGATCATTAGGAAGAGATTATTTTTCAATCTTTGGAAACAACAAATCTTTCTAACAAATTCACCCATTTTTCATGATAAAATCAGCTCCCTAGGTGCACTTGCATTGCATTTGTCATGATATACAAAATGTTATCAGAATTATAATGCATCTGCATTGTAGATATCTGAGTTCAGTCTCAAATAACAGAGAACTATTTAGAGGTGGTGTTCCTTGGCAGGTCTAACCCAGTATTGTGCCTTTGTACAATTATTGATTGACATTCCCAACAGCAATTTCTAAACGTCAAATACCCCTGTAAATATCAAAACTTTCTATATATATCCAGGTTAAAAGCAATGTTTAAAAGACAAATATTGAAGATGAAGATCAAGAGTTAGTAAATGAATCTATTCACAAAATGAATATCAATCCCTTTAGTTAGCAATGCAAGACTGAGAGACGACCACATAGTCTATCAATGTGTGTACACAAGTCCAGCTTGAACACGTTTACATTCTCCTTATCACTTCCTACCCTGGAGACTCCAGTCCCATTTGATGTGTGAGTAATCCAAAACCATTGTGCTTTCAGTTCCTCTGTTGTGTCATGGCCATTGGATGAGAGATTCGATAATCTGCCATCTGGAGATGCAGTGATATAGATTGGTACCAGAATTGTAGACATCAAAGAACAGAGAACTATTTATAGGTGGGTTAACCAATGATTCAAAGAGCTAAAGAATGCAAATCATACACATTGTTTAATTAAGAATAGGACAGAATGACAAGTGGTGGTTTTCACTGCGTTTCTTTTCCCACAAGGCTAGTCTGGTTGCTTGAGGAGACTGTGACAGTGGCTGGACTGTGTGGAGGAAGCTCTTCTTCGACTTCAGCTGTTTTGGTGCTGGGTGAAGGGAGTGACAGGAATGGCAGGTGTTTCCAACCTGCCTACCACGTTCAGTTCTACTGGCAACTGATCTGCGGATTCCTGGTGGAGCAATGCTGGCCAAGACATGCGAGCTATCCACATTGGTTGGTTTTAGGCAGCCAGTGATGCATCTGCATCTATTACATTTGATGGAGCAATGCATAAAGATCTTGACACACAACCTAAGATAGACAGAGAAACAGGAGACTGGGTGACGTTTCAGGTCGAGACCCTTCTTCAGATTCCTTCTCTCCAGAGATGCTGCCTGTCCCGCTGAGTTACTCCAGCTTTTTGTGTCTATCTTCGGTTTGAACCAGTATCTGCAGTTCCTTCTTACACATTTGACACACAACCTATCCATTCCCAAGCCAGTTTCTGAAGACTGCAGTAATTGTGGTGCTGTTATTAGTGCATATATTTCAGTTGCAGGAGAGTAAACGTTCAGGTTCTAGAGATTTAGGTACAAAAAATCCATGACACCCTCCCAGCGCTGTACTAAGGGACTACTCTCCTATTGAAGATATTCTATTTCAAGTAAAACATCAGACTCAATTGCAATCTACTCGATCAATCCACCTCCTTTGCAGTTTTTATTTCTATTCCTTGATCTGGATTCCTTTTATAAAGTCCAATAATAATTTACTTGGCACTTAATATTATCAATTTAATTCATTTTGACTGCTGTTTAATTGGGTATAACTACACAAAGATGATTAGAGCTTTAATTATCAGAGAAGGGAAAAAAAAGGTTTGTAGCTGGGAAAACTGTGATTGGGACTCCCGTGAGCCACAAGTCGTTTCCATCATTTGCGAGGTGGAAGCACATTCTCTGCTAAACTCAAACGTCACTTCATGTCAAACCCTTACTCGGCACCATTATGTTGAGTCCTCCAGAATCCGTCCTTGTTTAAACAGATTTAACATCTTTACACTCCAGTGTTCAATTATTCAGATTAAATTCATTTTAAAGAGAGAGATTAACATTTTTAGGGACTTGACATGAATATCACAACTGTTGAACATTATTATAAGCAATTATTACATTTAAACTCCAAAGGGAGTTTACCTTTTAATGACATTTCCCTTCTCTTCCAGATCTCGCTACTAGTGGATAACCTGTCTAATACCAGTCTAACAATGGTGTAATACGTGTGACCTCCGTGTTATCACATTAGGGGAATTTTCAACCCATTAAACTTAATCTCTCCCAGTCCTTGCCTTATTGTCCCACTGGGACATTTGCAATGTGGCGCAAGGAAACCACTAAAGTGCTTGGAAACACTGTGATTCATGTCAAGCTGATAAATGGTTCACAACATCAATCAATAACCAGTAAATTATTAGCACCTAGCTTTAAGCTGCTTTCGAGAAACAGCCAGATTCTACCACTTGTCACTAGTTGGTCTATTAAAATGGATGTGACTTTATGTGGTTTGTGTTATTGTTTTCCAGTCACATAATTTTCAATGCATTTCGACCATGTCACTAGGCATTGCTATATACCATCTTAACTTCTACACTGGGCGTAAATATACACCATCCCAAACCTGGAACTGGGTACAATTATTCACTATTGCAATAATAATACTGCGCACAAGTACAACCATTCCAGCGCTAATGATGGACAGTTTTCCAAATTTTGGGCACTACTGCACACCATCTCAGCAGCAGGGCCGGATTTACGTATAAACTAGACAAGCTTAAGCTTAGGGCCTCGAGATCTAGGGGGGCCTACTCACAGGTAAAGCATTGCCTGCTCGGCAGTGAATCCAATATGTATTTTAAAACCAACTGTTTAATGACAACATACAGTAGGATCTAATAGTGTCACACTGCCACTGTCGGGTAGTCATGGTCCTCTAGTCGTGGGGGTGGGGGATTGGGATGGGGGGGGGTAGGGCCTCACAAGTGAAATAGCTTAGGGCCTCTCTTCATCTAAATCCGGCCCTGCTCAGCAGTGTAACTGATATCAGTTAAACTACATCCCATCTCTGAGAATGGGCACAATCACTCACAGTTCCACCCTGACAGTGGGGCATAGGTACACCATACCAAACCCTGACATAGCACACACCTGAAGAAGAGTCTCCACCCGAAACATCACCCATTCCATCTATCCGAGATGCTGCCTGTCCCGCTGAGTTACTCCAGCAATTTGTGTCTATCTTTGGTGTAAACCAGCACCTGTAGTTCCTTCCTACACATAACTACACTCCATCTCACTTGGTTGCCAGACACGTCCAGACACGTCCAAAACCATCTTTAAATTTGCTGACGAGACGATTAGTTTTGGATGAATATTGGGTAATAATGAGTCAGAATACAGGGCAATCAATATTCTGATCGAGTGGTGCCAGAACAACAATCTTGCTCTCAACATTAGCAAGACCAAGAAGCTAATTGTTGACTGTGGGAAGGAAAGCCAAAGGACAACGGATATCTGTCTTCATCAGTGGGATGGTGGTAGAGAGAGTTGAAGTCTTCAAGTTCCTGGGTGTGCACATTGTTGATGATCTGCCTGGGTCCACCACAGTGACGTAATCACAAAGAAGGTTCATCAGTGCCTCAACTTGCTTAGAAATGTGAGATTTGGTATGTCACCAAATATTTTACTGAACTTCTACATCGGAGAACAGACTGACTCGTTGTATCATGGCCTGGTTCAGTAACTTGAACGCCCAAGAGTGAAGGAGGCTTCAGAAAGTTGTGGGCAATGCTCGGACCATCACATGTTCTGACCTCTCCACCATCAAAGAGATCTACAGGAAGCACTACCTCAAGTAGGCAGCTAATATCATCAAAAACCCACACTACTTCGGTCATGCTCTCATATTCTCATCTCACTGCTGTCATCGAGAGTAAGGTACAGGAGCCAGAGAACCATTACCTTCAGGTTCAAGAACAGTTTCTTCACCTCAACCACCAGGCTCTTGAATCATACCACCCAACCAAAAGTACAACGCAATCTCAGCAACAAACTACTTTGGAATCCAACTTACTGCCCCATCTATGGCAAAGTCTCCAGTCAACTTTGAAAGCACATAATTTGAGTGGAAACAACTTATGCTCAATCCTGAGGGAGAAGTAACTATCTCTGGTGCATTTTACTGTCTGAACTTGGAAAGTTTAATATCCTCCCTTTTAGAAATTGCATAAACGTGCTTCGCTATAGGAAGATTTTTCTCAGCATAACACAAAGTATTGGAGAAACTCAGCTGGTCAGGCAGCATCAGTGGAGGGAATGGACAGACAATGTTTTGTGAAGGTTTCCCGGCTTGGATAGTAAATTTCTGGTTGAAAATATTTGCGTGTTAAGGGAACAGAGGCACAAAGGTAAAATACAGCAAATGATCAGAACTACAAAGACAAAGAAAGAACAAGGGATAAACCCATGAGGATAGTGAAAGAGCTAAGAGATATGGTGAGCTGGATCTATAAATAAACAAGAGCCCTTGACGATAAGTAAAAGTAAGAACAGAGATGGAGACTGTGTGAAAAGCTGAAGTAAAATGAACTGACCCCAGGTATCCAAACCACAGAAAAGAGCTACTGCTGAGTAAAAGGCTTAAAGTATCACACACCCTATATTCTGACATCCAAATCATTGGCACGTACAATGAACAAAACCATACTTATGTACAAGGCATGGTAGGATGCTGTGCACTCACTGCACTGAAAGACTGCTCGAATACAAAGTACCCTTCTGGCCCCATCTGTACGTACTGAAAACAATTTCTTTATTTAAACGCACAATGAGGATTGCTCCGTTTGCCTGCCCATCGTAGTCTCTTGGGTACAAAGGAGGGCCCACTTAATCAGCCATAAATGGGCCACAGCTCAATGGAAATCACGGTGTTAGAAATGTGGAATAAGAACTTAACAGGAACACTCTACAGGCATAGCTTAATCAGATTGTACAATAAGTTACAAAGTATAAAATGGGTTCATGAGATGGGTTCATAATAATAATGAGACTGAGGGAAAGAGTGAAACGTCTCAAATAATTGGGGTTGTAGGTCTGGAGGAAATCGTAGACGTATGGAAAAGTGACACTATTTGAAGGGATTTGAAATTAAGAAACTGTTAATATCCAGGCTCTCATACAAATCAAATATGCACTTTGGTTTATACCCTTTCCAGGTCTAGTTTATTTATAAATTCACTTAATAACTGATAGTTTATTGTTTATATATATATTGTTCTTGCATCTAATGTACTTGTAAATTTGTAGCAAGGAAGTATTTTATTGTTCTGGTTCATATAAGAAGCATGTGACAAATAAACAAACCTTCTGGAGATAAACCTTGAATCAAACAGTTTTTTAAAAAATTGCTGGTTTGAAACTAGGAAATGAACCAAAAAGAAGCTGCCAATTAGGTAACCTGAAGTGGAAAGGAAGATAAGAAAATGAAATCTCCAAGGACAATGCAGAGGATAAATTATGATTCCGAGGCATTTTCAAAGTATTAAATAATAGTCAGTACCATAATTGTTAAGATAGAAATTGCTCCATTTATCTGCCTCTCTTACGCTTTGGACATACAATGAATAAGAATCAAAAACAAAATAGATTCTGCAAGAGCTAATTGAAGGCCATTATACTTGAAATGGAGAATGCATTAAGTAAATAAATAATTTATGTGATTAGGATAGAAACATAGAAAAATAGGTGCAGGAGTAGGCTATTCGGCCCTTCGAACCAGTACCACCATTCAATATGATCATAGCTGATCATCTAAAATCAGTACCCCCATTCATGCTTTTTCCCCATATCCCTTGACTCCTTTAGCCCTGACCTAAATCTAACTTGCTTTTGAAAACATCTAGTTAATTGGCCACCACTGCCTTCTGTGGCAGCGAATCCCACAGATTCACAACTCTGGGTGAAGAGGTCTTTCCTCATTTCAGCCCAAAATGGCTTACCCCTTATTCTTAAACTGTGACCCCTGGCTCTGGACACCCCCAACATCAGGAACATTTTTTCTGCATCTAGCCTGTCCAATCCTTTAAGAATTTTATATATTTCTATAAGATTCCCTCTCATCCTTCTAAATTCCAGTGAATACAAGCCCAGTCGAACCATTCTTTCATCATGTCAAGTCGACCCATTATTTCATCATGTCATTAATCATAAGATAAACTATGAAAAATATAAAATTGTTGGGTAAAACCTTTAAGAAGAAATTATGTCATGTTAATGATCCATACATTTATTCAAATGCAAATTGCCCAACAAGATTTAGGATATGGGGAAAGGGATTAAGAGAGGATATATTGCCTGAGACAATGGCTATGGTTGGGTGGCTGACAGCATTTAAGATGTCTCCAGAGAACACTAAATGCCTTTGTACATTGAGGATCGGGTGCAATTGCTGGAAGATTGAATTAGTGCGGTTGGGTGCCCATTGATAGGTATGGATATGGTGGGCTATATCTATGCTATAAGTACTCATTAGTTCACATAACAAAGGCCTGGATTCCAGAATTTGTTGTTAATTCAGCAGCACCTATTTGCTTCACTAAAAATAGCATCTCCCTCTTGGGTCCCTGACTCAGCTTCTTCCCCTCTGTTATCAGACATCTGAACCCTAGCTCCCATAAGCTAGGGTGTAGGCCTAGTCCTCCAACCTATCTCATTGCAGACATTGGACTTTTTCTCTAGAACTGTAATATTACAATGCTTAAAACTATTTGTCATGAGTATTTTCCTCTTTGTTCTACCTATTGTAGTTGCTTTCCGAGAATTATATCTACCATAAATTCAAATTCACACATGCACTGACTACACCGCCCAACACGGACTTCCATCTGTATATATGTATATATGAATGTAGCGCCGCAGAATTTGTGCACCTATTCCCCCCCCCCCATCTCCCTTCTGTTTTTTATTTTTTCTGTTTCTTGTTTTTGTGCTAAATTGTATGTATGCACTGAGTACGAGCAGCTTTCAGTTTCACTGTACATGTATAGTGACAATAAATGGCATATCTATATCTATCTATCTTGTACTTGCGCAAGGCATGATTTTTTTAATGTACAATATCATCTAATTTAATTGGAAACAAACAAAAAAATGTTCACAGTATATCCACAATAACAACCCAATATCAAAATTTTTATGAAGTTTTTGTGTTTCTGCATCAAAACACAAGGTCAAATGTTAGATTAATAATAAATAGGGAAATCATTATTTCAATGCGAGTCAAGTCCAATTTGGAAACAATTAATGGTGAAGATACTCAGCGAGGCAGACAGCATCTGAGGAGAAAGAAACTAATTAACATTTCTGGTCAATAGTTTTTCTTTCTTTCTGATTATGGTCATCTCTGCTTCCCTATCCATGCACCACTACCCCCACCCTCTTCTCATTGCTACCATCAGGCAGGAGGTGGAAGCCTGAAGTCCCACATCACTAAGTTCAGGAACATCTACTTTCCTACCACGATCTCAGGTTCTTAAACCAACCTGCAACTTTAATCTACACTACGGCCCAACTCTTGCATAACTATGGGTTTTGCTCTCTTTTGTAATTATGTTTCTGCACTAATATCTTACATGATAACACTGTCATCTTGCTTTTAGAATTTTATGTGTAATTTATGTATACTTGTATGTGTAGTTATTCATTTATTCACTTATTTATTATAGATTTTTCATTGTACCAGTCCCTTGCTGTGCTCATGGATATACCAATAAACTTGAACTTGCATAACCTGCAGAGAATTTCCTGCATTATCTATGTTATTTCAGATTTCCACTAGCTGCAATATTAAGCTTCTTAATAATTGAAGCTTCTGAGGGTTAGTTCCTGCAAATAAGAAGTTTGTGTTGCATTTTTTTTGGAAAAAACTTTTCCACTTTCTTTTTGTTGCTTCCTTTCAGTCAACTTTTATCTCTCCCTCTCTGTCACTGACTAGATGTTAATTAATCCTACTTATTTGAACTTCTTTTATTGGCTTGTTGCCAAGTAAATTGAAATACAGCAAAAAATTGTTTTGCAAGCTACCCAGTTAAATTATACCATACAGGAGTACTATCAAGCATTCAAAGGTACTCCATGTAGTACAAAGAGAAAAATAACTGGAGTGGCTACAGTATCACAACTGAAGAGAAAGTGAAGAAAAAAAGAACTGCAAGAGGTGCAATGAGATAGGTTGGAAGATCAAAACTACACCCTTAGCTCATGAGCTTGTTACTTAGCTCAGTGATCTGATCAGTTAACATCATCATGCCTCCTGGGTCCAGGAGGTTGGAGATGATTTAGGTTGGGATCATTTTTTTAATTAATACTTAAACGTTAAGGATTAGTTCTGCACGTCAAGATCTTCTCAAAGACCTGGATGAGTCCATTGGAAACACAAGAAATTGTAGATGCTGGAATCTTGAACAAAGCCCAAGTGCTGGAGGAACTCAGGTCTGAAGAAGGGTTTCGACCAGAAGTGTCATCCATTCCTTCTCTCCAGAGAAGCTGCCTGTCCCGCTGAGATACTCCAGCATTTTGTGTCTATCTTCGGCTTAAACCAGCATCTGCAGTTCCTTCCAACACAGATTCTGTTATTCATTAGGTTCCTGGTTAACCTATACCTTATGTTAAGCTACAAGCACTTTTGATTTAAACAAATTGTGAGAAATGCAAGAAATTTGAGATTGCAGTTTGCAGCAAAATGTTTCTCTATGCTGCAAGATACTTCCCTCTCACAAAATCCAGCCCCTTTTTATTACAATTGGCTTACGCAGGTTTATATGTGTTCAGTGGCTGAATCTGGGTGGATGGCTGGCAGAAAAATGGTCATTAAAAAGCTGTGATACTTAAATATTCATGAAGCACTAAGACCAGATGGAGCACATCTAAGAGTACTTAAGGAAATGACGGTAGATAGTCTTGGCAGCTTACACCATTCACACCTCATTGGACACAGGGGTAATGCCAGCTGACAAGAAAATAGTGAATGTTCCACATCTCAAAAAAAAACATTGGAAATGCTGGAGATTATGGCCGCCGTTACCGTGATTCCTAATGGAGAAACATTATAAACATCACTGAAAGCAAAGTCAAGAGCATCAACAAGGGAAAGTCTGCAATTCTAAACAAACAATATTTCATGAAAGTCATATCATGCCTTACTAATTTGTTGCAACTCTTGGAGGACTGAACAAAACTGCTAAAAGAATCAATGTTGCATATTTCAACTTCTGGCACTGGGAATTTTCTGGCTCAGAAGGAAGCTCGTGGGAATAAAGTTGAAAGTTATTAAATTATATAATGAAGTGTGCAAATAATGACAAAAAAAAGACCAATTATCAATGGCATTACTTTTAATTAAAATACTATGAACGGCCAAAGTAACAAGAACAACCAGAGTTCCACTACTGATCATTTATAATTTTTATAAATAATTTGGGGAATAGTTTTGCAAGCGAAAAGGAATATAAAAACCTTAGAAACTGCAGCAGTGGAAACAAGCCATTGGGTTATTGGGCCCATGGTAGGTTTAGTTCTATAAAGGGACTGTATTTTACAATTGGATTGCCCTCTCTTTGCTTTCTCTGCTCCAATGATGAATTAAAATGTTTTACTTAAATACTGTAATTTTTCATTCCTGATCTAATTCCACTCAATCTTGTTCTCTAGTCTTCTTCAAGTTGTCATTGATAGGTTTACCTTCATTGTGCAATACTAAAACCCCGTCTCCTTATCTCATTCATCAACAAGCCAGGAATGATTTAAGATCCATTCCAAGAACTCATTTAGTTTGACACTCTTCGAGTTCCTTCAAGATCATAAGATCATAAGTGATAGGAGCAGAATTAGGCCATTCGGCCCATCAAGTCTACTCCACCATTCAATTGTAGCTGATCTATCTCTCGCTCCCAACCCCATTCTCCCGCCCTCTCCCCATAACCTCTGACACCTGTAAACCTCCGACACAGCCTTCTGTGGCAAAGAATTCCACAGATTTACCACCCCCTGACTAAAGAAATTCCTCCTCATCGCCTTCCTAAAAGAACATCCTTTAATTCTGAGGCTATGACTTAGACTCTCCCACTAGTGGAAACATCCTCTCCACATCCACACTATCCAAGCCTTTCACTATTCTGTATATTTCAATGAGGTCCCCCCTCATTCTTCTAAACTCCAGCGAGTACACGCCCAGTGCCATCAAATGCTTCAAGTGTTTTAAGGTAGTAGAAAAACACCAGAGAAATGGCAGTTTTTCTTCATGCCATTCTGAACCCACATGCTCCTTTCTTTACTGGATGTATTTCTACCAAGATTAAGTTGAGAACTTGCGACTGAAGTCCCTCTCTGTCAAGTCTAAGGACTCCATCTGTTCCTGAGGCTTTCTTCTTCAGTTGGGAATGGGGTTTTCAAATTCTTCCCAGTCAAGGCTGGGTGTGAGTTGAAGTGGATAGCTTAATGTGGAATCAAGGGGACTCATGTGAAGGACACAATCACACTTGGAGTGTTATTCTTTTCTTTTCTTTCCTTCCAGAAGACACTGATTGCATCTGTTCTTGATATATTTCCTCCATTCTTAGGTCTCTCAGGTGAATCCTTGAGTAGGCACAACATGCTGCAGTAACTCATCAGGTCAGAGCGTGAGTGTTTGACATTGTTGGTTTGACTGCTGATTTTGGCATTGCTGAAGACCTCATCTTTCCACCCACCATCTTCCACTCCTAGGAGAATGATACATGCCAGTGGGCTTTTGAACCAAGATAATTGTGACCATTCTCAGGAGGTAAAACTGATGACTATAAGTATACAAGGGTCTCCATGCCATCTGTCACAGTCTAGGTTATGAGCAGGGACCTCCTCAACGGACTCCTTCCAGTAGCTGAAGTGCTGCTCCATGAATCGGTGTGGATTCTACCCAACTAAATAAAGACAAAAACTGACAAAATCATCAGCATGTTAGCTCCAAGAAAATTAGAACAGTAGCATCGACCACTATTAATGTCGCTTTCTGACCTCACAAAACCTTTTGAGTTCATCATTTGGGAGGTACCACGGAGCATCTTCTCAAATCTGTCTGATGAAATTCATCTCCATCTCTTGTCTCCTTCATGTAAGGAGCCATCTGATCGACATCAGGGCTCATGTCAATAAACTTATGAATGAAACAAAAATTAGTGATGGGGAAGACAATGGAGGGAGTAACCAAAGATTGTAACTGGAATTGGGACATCATGTTGCCGCTGTTCAAGGCATTGGTTAGGCCATGTAAGAAGTATGACGTAGTTTTGGCCACTCTACTCTCCGAACAATGTCATTAAATTGGAGAGTGAGCAAACAAATATTTCCAATTATGTAATCGGGTATGAAGGGTTTGAGCTATAAGGAGAGGATGGATAGGCTGGGTCTATTTTCCCTGAAGTGTTGGAGGCTGAGGAATGAGTACATTGAGGCATAGAAAAGTGGAATAGCCACAGTCTTTTCCCTAGAGTAAAAGAGTCTAAAATTAGATAGCACATATTTCAGATGAGAGAGGAAAAATTTTAAAAGTTCCTGAGGGACAACCTTTTCACACAGATGTTGCTGTGCATATAGAATTAGTTCCCAGAGGAATTGGCGGAGACAGATGCAAATGCATTATTTAAAAGACACTTTGACAGGGACATGGACAGGGAGGTTTGGAGGGACATGGACTAGGAAGAGAAAGTAACGTTAGCTCAGTTACGCAACATGGTCGCATGGACAAGTTGGATCGAAGGGCTTGTTTCCATGCAGTATGACAAAGTATATCATCAGTCTAACAATTCCCTCAATCTTTCTTGCCATACCTCTGTAGCTCACTTCCAACAAGCTTCCTTTTAGAGTGGAAGGAATTCATAGAACAAATGGAAAGGATATCACCACCACACAAGAACCAAGGTGACCACACTTCAGACATTAACTGGCAGTATACAGACAATGCCTGCATAGATATATGCTCGGTGGTTGCACTCCCAGTCACAATCAATGTACTAACGCATAAGAGATTGTAGACTTTACACTTAATATCCACAAAACAAAGGTTCTATATCAATCTGCACCCACGGAAAAAAACCACCCTTTAAATTTAAAGATCCATTGCACAACAATGATAAAATTCGCAATTGGTTTGATGCTCCAGCACAGCCTTGACAATTTGAGGCAAAAATTTAGTTCAGTTTAGTTTTCTTCTACACTGTCACGTGGCGGAATAAACTGCAGATGCTGGTTTAAACCAAAGATAGACACGAAATGCTGGAGTAATGTAGCGGGACAGGCAGCGTCTCTGGAGAGAAGGAATGGGTGACAATGTACTCTCATGTGCACCGAGGTACAGTGAAAAGCTTTTTGTTGTGTGTTTGTTACAAGGGAACAGGTTCAAGGATCTATCCAGTAGAATAGAAAAAGGCTCACTCGTCCGTTTAGTTAGAAATCTGATTTATTTGTAAGAGAAAGAACAAAAACAATACTTGTCTTGGTATGTGCGGGATCCAGTTTACAGCAGCACACCTCTCTCTCTCTCTGCCACTGTCCGTGGCGTTCATTGTGACTCAGCCCGTCGGTGAACCTCTCATACATGAACTAACTTATGGCTTACTGGCGCCTGCCTTTATACAGGTACGAAATTTTACTGGTTTCCTGTTCTTTTTTTTAACTATAAATCATGTTTCTCGGGGTATCTAAATTTTATTAGTTATTTAAGTTATGCCTATCGGATGGAAGCTGCATGCCAGATCTCATTGCACCTATGTGCAATTACAATAAAATATATTATTATTATTATCATCAGTCTTCAAATAACTGCCGGTAAGTCCTGGCCAATAGCACTGCTCCCAAATTCACACTATAACCAAAGGCAGGGGACTGTATCCGAGCTAGACCCCCCCTCCCCCCTTTGGGGACAAAGCGCTATCAGCCGCAGACTGGCGTGTAAAGCAATAAACAGCGCTACAGACTTGGCGCGCAAAGTAATACACGCAGCGCTGCCGGTTTGGCGCGCAAAGGTTTTAAACAAATAAGTGTTGATTTAGTGCGTGGGGATTAAATATAGTGTGACCGGCCACAGCGCTAGGACTGTTGAGGCAAAATACTCGTACAACAGTGTTAACCAGTCAGCGGAAAGACTATGCACGATTCCAATCGAGCCATCCACAGTGTACAGATACAATCCGCAGTGCAGAAACGGAACTTTAAGGCAGCAATTCCTGTCATTTTCCACATTACTGATTCATGGATAACCATGGTATCTCAAAGCATTAGAGAGATAACACTAACGTTGTCTCTGCAAAATCATTCAAATCCACTGGTGGGATAAGTGTACCAACATCAGCATGCTTTCCCACTCGAACATCCCCAACATTGAAGCCCCAATTATACGCAATCATCTCTGACAGGTAGTTTCCTCATGTGTGAATGTCAGATATCTGAAACAGGTACTCTATTCTGAGCTTTGGAGGAAGATTCATCGATGCTTAAAAAATTGTAATTTTCCTATTGACTCATGGAAAAGCTTGACCCATGACCAATCAAAATTTGGTCATTTAGACAGATGTATGGAAAGGAAGGGTTGAGAAGGATATGGGTCAAATGCAAGCAAATTGGACTAGTCCCGAATGCCATTTAAGTCAGTATGGCAAAGAGTCTGTTTCCATGCTCCATGAATCCAAAAAGGGAAGGAACATTTTTGGTGACATTGGGAACCTCGAGTTCTTCCTCTGGAGCACAAATTCTGATATAAATGGCTGAAATTGCCCAGACTATCCACATTTCTGGCCAGTCCCTCAACGTTTGCCGCCTGTGGAAAATCCCCACATTATTCCATTAATTCCCTCAGAACCCAGAGAGTCCGAGCGGGCACAAATCATCCTCAGTTCCAGGAGGCTGCCAGCTAAATCCCATCTTCTGGCAGGGTTAGTTCAACTATATTTTAACCCTCTCATTCCGCACTCTGATGATGTATTTTAAAGCCACCTTGGTGAGAGACATCGATCGGGGAATCATCAAGGTTCTATTGAGTGAGATTTAAAAACAGTAAATGCAGGAGGTATTCAGCAGGTCTGGTAAAATTTGTGGATAAAGATGCAAGAATTAATATTTCAAGTTGACCCTCTTTCAATGGAACGGAGAAAGGTTGGAAATGAAACATGCTTGAAGTTGAAGGGAAAGATGTGAAGAGAACAAAGGGAATATCTGTGATAGGGTGAAGACCAAAAGAGACACCATGACACAATTGGCGGCGCGGTGGCTGAGGGAGGATGGTGCAAACCTTTAATCAAAGCAGATCTGTCCAGAGGTAAGCTAAAAAATGAAAGGAAACAGCAGAGGGTGAAAAACATTGGTGCAAATGTAGGATATAATGTATCCACACATGCTAAAAATCTGAATTAGAAACAGAATGCTGGAAATAGTGGAAGAGGGAGTGAGGAGAGGTGTGATCAAACATAAATTGTTTCTCTCTTCACAAATACTGCCTCACATGAATATGTCCAAAGAAAGGCACAAAAAGCTGGAGTAACTCAGCAGGTCAGACAGCATCTCTGGAGAATAGGGTGATGTCTCGGGACGAGACCCTTCTTCAGACTCGAGCCGAAACGTCACCTATTCCTTTTCTCCAGAAATGCTGCCTGACCAGGTGAGTTACTCCAGAATTCTGCATCTATCTTTGGTGTAAACCATTATCTGCAGTTCCTTTATACACATTATCTGCTTTTGCTACTGATACATGGGATGTTTGTGAGTTAATTCACGACAGGGCGAGCGATTGGGGCTAATTCCACGTTGACATCACAAATTCCTCCCAATACTTTAAAATTGAGTGAAATCTAAATAAAATTTGTTTTGGAGGATTGTCTGGGATCAGTTCTCATCGATGATTGCAATATCTTGACCATTGTTCTGTTGGGTGACAACAGGATAGCATTCATTACTAAACCTGTCCCACATTATAGCATTCTTTCCTGCTTTACAAGGTCCTTAATACCATGGTCTGGACCTTGTATCTTTTGGTCATCTCTTCCAGTATTATTTACATAGTTAGGCAGCAAATGCACTAAAGCACTGTTTTGGAATTACTTAACTAGGCTACTGCAGTGCACAAAAGGCACAAATGCAAGCTATTGTTACCGAAGGTACACAATGAGCTGGAAACAAAATAATTATGTTTTTAGTGTCTTAAAGAAGAAAGAAGCCAAGAGGTTTAGGGAGTGAATTTCATTTTAAAATCTAGGCAGCTGAATGCTTAGTTCACATGATTGCTGTCCAATTAAGTCAGTTCGGGAGAAGGCAACACTCTGTAATATTTTACACCAAGTAAATTGATTGAACCAATTTATAATGTGATAACACCATTAGGCTCCTAAAGAACTATTTACTAGACTCGGTGCCAAACTTTCTTTGATTATCACTGCTGTGAAACAATTTTAGTTATTTCACTGAATTAAAGGAACAATGCAAATCCTAGCTGAATGTCAGAATGTCAGTATGCTATTTCAGCATTGAAAGCTTTTCCACTCATCCAGATTAAACTAATGCAGCGCCACAAACGTTAGGAATTACACATTCGACCTTCTAGGTTGATGAGCTCCTTGTCACATGGAGATGGACTCATTAGCAACAAGGACTGTTTCTGTCTCCACCTTTTACATTACATTTGTTTTCAAACTAGAATAAAAAAAAACAAGTTGTCAACTCAAAAGTTTTCATTGGTTGTCATTGGAAATATAGAAACACAGAAAATAGGTGCCGGAGGAGGCTATTTGGCCCTTCGAGCCAGCACCACCATGGCTGATCATCCACAATCAGTAACCCGTGCCTGCCTTCTCCCCATATCCCTTGATTCCGCTAGCTCCCCAGAGCTCTATCTAACTCCCTTTTAAATTCATCAAGTGAATTGGCCTCTATTGCCTTCTGTGGCAGAGAATTCCACAAATTCACAACTCTCTGGGTGAAAAAGTTTTTTCTCATTTCAGTTTTAAATGTCCTCCCCTTTAGTCTTAGACTGTGGCCCCTGGTTCTGGACTCCAACATTGGGAACATTTTTCCTGCATCTAGCTTGTCCAGTTGTTTTATAATTTTATATGTCTCTATAAGATACCCTCTCATCCTTCTAAATTCCAGTGAATACAAGTCTTTCCAATCTTTCCTCACACGAGTCCCGCCATCCCGAGAATTAACCTCATGAACCTACGCTGCACTGCCTCAAGAGCAAGGATGTCCTTCCTCAAATTAGGAGAACAAAACTGCATACAATACTCCAGATGTGGTCCCACCAGGGCCCTGTACAACTGCAGAAGGACTCTTTACTCCTATACTCAAATCCTCATACGATTATCTGGTATTGGGGTGTTTTTTTAGTCTGGGATATGAAAAATGATTTAGGTTTGCCTCAAACAAATCTCAAACAATTTTTGGATTTAAATAAACTGTAGATCACAGAAATCCATAACAAAAAAAACAGGAAATGCTAGAAGCAGGTCAGACAAAATTTGTGGAGAGAAAAAGAGAGAAAATGTTTCAAGTCACGGACCCTTCATGAGAGGAAAAAAAAATTAAAAACAGAGGGAATATCTGTAGATTAAAGATGTCAAAGTAGCCATTATGTGCAGTTAAAGACAGAAGAGGAAAACAAAATTGAAACCGTAGCATCCAAGAAAAATTGGTGATTACCTGGAATTGTTAAAGGTTAGTGAGGGTGGAACTAGTGTCTACATAATAGTCAACAACACTGCTGGTGTCAAGTAGTTCTTCAAAGGGAAAGTGACCATTTAAACATTAATTTACATTGTTCAGCATTGTAAAATAGTGCCATATTTATTACATGTGGATAAATTATAGGTTGTCATTTGCTGAGCAATAAAACTCCAACACAATCTCTTTACAAACAGACTCAGTTGGTGACAGAAATCAAAAGCTCATTTTACAAATCAGTGCTGCAAGATGTGCTTTTGTATGTAAAATAAGTTTAAGTTGTAAATACCATTGTCAGCTTATTTGAGACTGTCAGTGTGTTTAATATACACTGAACCAAAGCCCAATTATTCAGGTGCACAATCACTAACTACAAAGAGGTCAAAATGTACTATAATAATAATGCAGGAATCACAGCAACTTGCATTTATACAAGTTCATGTTCAAGTTAGCGTTTATTATTACTTAACCAACTAAAGTACAGTGAAATTTGAGTTACCATACAGCCACACTAAGTGAAAGGCAACTATACCATTTAACACAATTTAACATAGACATCCACCACATTTTCCTCACTGTGATGGAAGGCAATAAAGTTCAGTCATTTTCCTCCTTTGTTCACCCGTGGTGGTCAGAGACTTTGTTCCCTCAGCAGTCGCCGCTGCCAACGGTTCGATGTCCGAAGCCCTCGCGTCAGGATGTTGGAAACTCCAGCATCGGGACGGATTGGATCACTCCGCGGCATGGAGCTCCCGAGTCAGTGTTAAAGTTCACAGGCCCCTTGATTGGAGCGCTTTCGCTGGCAATCCTCGGCAAAATATTGCCCGCTTCACGATGGTAAGCCTGCTCTGCACCCGCGGCTTGAAGCACCGCGCCCGTCTCCAGGAAAAGCCGCACCAATCCAAGTTGTTAGGCCGCAGGTGGGCACGGAGATGCGACACGGAAAAAAATCGTATCTCGTATTACGAAATCGTAAAAATCGTCGAGGTAATTTGTTGAAGAAAGTTTCCCCCGATCTCTCCCCCACCCCACATAAAACATACCAAGAAACACTAAAACATACCCTTAAGACGCATTCAAAATAACAAAATCAGAGAAGGGACACAACAGGCTGCTGGCATGGCGGCCATTATGGGCGTCACCCAGTGGTGATGTCCTTAACGCAGTAAAAATATTGCAAGGTGTTTAAAAGCATTTGACAGCAGTCGGCCTCCACTCGCTGATGTTTTGAAGATTGAGGGGTGGACCTCTTTGAAAATTACAGAATAACGAAATGCATAGATAGAGTGGATGTGGAATGGATGTTTCCACTGATGGGAGAATCTAGGACTAGAGGCAGCCTCAGAATTAAAGGACGCTCTTTTAGAAAGGAGGTGAGGATGAACTTCTTTAGTCAGAGGGTAGTTAATCTGTGGATAGTTCATCATTGGTAGTTAATGTAGTTAACTATGTAATGTGGGGTCGTTAATCATTGCCACAGAGGGCCGAGTGGCCTAATTCTACTCCTATAACTTGTAAACACAATTTGGAACAACTTCATATTGAGATATATTAAGTTAAATAAATGGAGGAAAACTGGATAAGGTGCAGAAAAAACAAGATATAAAATTAGATGTGGACCATTCAGGGCTAATAACAATACCTCTTTAAAACAAGGGGTGGAAAATCTAAAACAGTTACCCCCATACCCACCCCGAAAACAAACTATTCAGGTTGGGGAGAAATCAGCTGAAAATGTCAATACTCAGGATATTGATTTTCGCTGGGCTGGAAGAGTACGAGTTTCAGAAGGAAGCACAGTGAACGAAGATACAGATCGACCTGGAATTAATTGCAGAATGATCTCAAAGTATGAATGACCTATTCCCATTTCTGCTTGAACTAGAGTGGAGAGGCAACGCTGTGACTGGTAGGTATATCTTAAACTATAAAATCTCCTCAAGATTTTCTTGGAAGGTGGAACCTCATTAACGCAGAGAAAACAAGAGACTACTGACAATTAGGGTCGTGATCATGCAGCATATCAAGGCATCCCGGATCTAATTCATATAATGATTCCAGACAGGTTTCTAAAACAGCAAGCAGCAGATAGTCTCACTGAGAGATGAAGGTTGCCGCAGGTGGATAATTTCACATACACAAAAAGCAGGTCTCGGTCGTTGAAAAATCTTTTGTTAACCTGCAGATCACGCCAACCATCGATCACCCGTGCACATTATTACTCCTACATACTAGGGGGCAATTTACAGAAGCCAATTAACCCCCAAGCCTGTATATCTTTGGATTGTGGTTGGAAACTGCAGCACTATGAGAAAACCCACATACAGCGCCCGCAGTCAGGATCCACAGTATTGACAGCAATATTGGATTTATTCTTAACTCTAACACAAATAAAATAAGAAGCCACTTTGAAGCAATGGAAAATTAGGGGTTTAGTGGTCATACTGGAATTAATTTGTAATGAGATGAGCACTGAGTGAATGAATAAACAAAATGGAAAGGCAGACTTGTGTTTAGATTTTTTTTCCACAATATGCCAATGTGCTTTAGTGTGTTAAATACTTTTGAAGTATAGTCACAGATGTAATGTAGGAAATGTGACAGTCAATTTGCGCACAGCAATCTACCACAAACAGAAGTGTGATAACGACCAGATAATTGCCTAGAATGCAATTGCATATGGCTGTTTTCCTCAGCAACTGAAAATCATTTTTTTTCTTGAGTTAAACATCATTTTTTTTCTTGTTAAACATGATTAACAATCTTTTCCTGGTTATTTCATGTCACACCAGAAACTCAAGTAGACAGCTTTGAGCTTGTGTCACCTTTGCAACCATTCTGAGATTTCTATATGTAATGCTTCATTTGAAGCATCATTGGGGAATTTGGACCACATCGTCCCAGGAGTGGCCATTACTGCATACCCATAGTTTTTCCCAACATGGTATCAGACTGGGACAACTGGCAGATGAGTGAATTACTTAACTTCATTCTCTATTAGCAGCTGCCCATCGACTGAAACCATCACAATCCTTTCCCTACACCATCGCAGCCTCACAGCATCTTTCTGCTCCTCTGCTCCCTCAAGACAGCCCACCCCTCCACCTTCCTAATTCCTGCAGTTTCCAAACAGCAAAGCTCCAAAGTTGCCATCCCGATCCTGCTGCATCAACCTCCAAATCTAGTGTTGGCTAGCACTTCATCGATGCCAGAGCTGTACAACTCTTGAAAGGCGCCCATAAATAAAATTTATTATTATTATTATTACAACATTACCACTGTTCCAGAACTCACTTGTGTCAAAGACAGGAAATTATGGAAACACTCAGCATGTCTTGCAGCACTGGTGGGAAGCGAAACAGTTAATGTTTCGAGTCACAAACCCTTCAACAGCATTACAATTATTCCTCCCGACTTCTGTGTTCATTTACCCACATTAGTAATTCAAAGCAATTCTGTTTTAGTGATGTTAAAAGGGAGATGAATATTGTCCTGGACACTGGGTAACTGCTTGTTCTTATTCAATACTGAGGATTCATATCTATCTCAAATACTTTGTATGAACATTTCATCTGGAAGACTGGAATCTAATACTACAGTGAATCCTCAGCAGTACACTGTCTCATCTGTCAAGATATCTGAGATTAGTTCTCAAGAGTTGAAACTGAGTGTTTCAAATACCTTCCGACTACCAAATGCACTACCATACGAGCCAAAGCGGAGATTTTGATTATAAAGGATTAACATTGGAGTAACTTGTTCATTCGGAAGATGCATTAGGACTCTTTTTTTGAAACAATTAAAGGTCATGGACACATGGGTGAGACTAGGGATTTGACAAAATTGATATCATCCTTTGACATTACTGCAGATGAATAACTTGTATTTCACAAGATATGCACCCATGATAATTATTATTAGGCTAGATTGGTTTAGTTTAGTTTCGAGATACAGCGGGAAACAGTCCACCGAGTTCACGGCGAGCATCGATCACCCATGCTCACTATTACTCCTACATACTAGGGGGCAATTTACAGAAGCCAATTAACCTACAAGACTGGATGTCTTTGGATTGTGGTTGGAAACTGAAGCACTGAGAGAAAACCCACATACAGCAATTGCAGTCAGGATTGAACTGCAACGCAGCAGTTCTACCACAGTGCCACCCTGTTCCTGGTTAAAGTCAGCAACAACTGATGGTGAAGCTGAAGGAGAAGGTTTTTGGAGTGGTGCCATTTTGGTTTACGGTTGGTTAGAACAATAACTAAGTTAACAGAAATGTAATTAAAGCCATAAAACACGAGAACAACACACAGTCAGCAGAGAAATATTAAAACTGTTAGTTCATTTTTTGCATATGGCCAATGGAGCATTAAAAAATTATGGAGAAACCTGAAGGCAAGTTATTAAACAACATATGGAGAATCCCATAAGGAGTAGAGACAATATTGGATCTAAAATCTGAAGCAAATTTGGACAAATGTTTAACTCAGCAAGTGGTGATAATATGAATTACACTGCCTGGATAGTCAATGGCAAACTCGAAAGGATTTTATATATATATAAAATTTAGAGTGATGGAGAGAGCAGGACTAATTGGATAGCTCTTCTAGGCACAGGAATAATGGGCCAAATGGCCTTCTGTTGTGCTGAGTGATTATGCTTGTGTTGAGAAAGGAGAGCATACAGCAGCATAACTTAAATCAAATTGCCTTTAGAATATTGCGATTATCTCATGCTTTCATTTTGCATAACATTATATCAGAGGGCCATATGTTTGTATGGAGAACTTGGTGTTATGAGGAAAGAACACAAAGAGGATAGAATAGTAAACTACATAAATGCCCAAGAGTGCATAAAATTTATAAATATTTCAAATGAGAAGTGGATATTTGAAAAAGATGAGCAGTTTGGTTGATCTATGACCGTGCTTTTTAAACTATTTCAATGTCATTCACTCTTGAGTATTTATCACAAAATTTCATTCACCCTCGACTAAATTTTCTTATGTTTTTTGGTATTTTTTGTCTTATTCTCCCTTGTGTATAATTTTATATATAATTTATTTTGTCACGCAAGCAAAAAAACGTAAATTAACTCACATCTTAAATGTTTATTTTATTCGACTTTTTGAACATCCTAAAAATATGTAAAGAAAACTAGGAGTGGAAAATAAAAGTTTAATTACCACTGGAGTTGGAAATTAATTCCATTAGAATGATAAAAAACCATTCCAACGTCTAAACACTGGGCTTCAGCCCCATCCTACCCTTTCGGGGCTTTGATTACTGCAGTTTTTTTCTTGGAAAACTAGCTCAAAAAACCATGGAGTATGTGATTTAATATATTAGTATCCAACTAATATAACTTTCTATGTCAAGTCAAGTCAAGTTTATTCGTCACATACACATACGAGATGTGCAGTGGAATGAAAGGTGGCAATGCTCGCGGACTTTGTGCAAAAAACAAACAAACTACAACCATAATGGAACAGAATCACATATTCTTTTACATATTACATATTGTGGAAGGAAGGAAAAAGGGAAAAAAAAAAACAGCAATTAAAAAAATGGTACAGTAAAGTTAGTCGCTGGTGAGGTAGGAGTTAACAGCCCTAATGGCCTCTGGGAAGAAACTCCTTCTCAACTTCTCCGTTCTCACAGCATGGCAACGGAGGCGTTTGCCTGACCGTAGCAGCTGGAACAGTCCCTGACGAATGCTCACAATACCACCAAATGGCCAGAGCGAGCAACACCGGAAATTGGAGGAACAGCACCTCATATTCCGATTGGGGAGTCTGCATCCTGCGGGCATGAACATTGAATTCTCCCAATTTTGTTAGCCCTTGCTGTCTCCTCCCCTTCTTTAGCCCTCGGGCTCCTCCTCCTCCTTTATCCTTTCTACTCCCCCAATGCAAATAAGTGCTGGTGGATTCAAGTGCAGTAAATATATATAGAATTCTAGTTCTAGCAGAAAAGTAGCTAAATTGGCAACACAAAGTAGAGTTACAGTTCAACAGTGGCCTACAGTGATCCTCCAGTGTTGCCATTCATAAATTTATGATCCCACTAGCTCGTCTTGTCTTCCTTAAAAGGTTATATTTCAGTAAATTTGGGAGATATCCTGCTACTTTGAAATTAGAAAGCTCCACTGCCATTAAAACCAGTAAGAACTAATTAACCACTTTAATGGCAATGCCTTAATGTAAAGAAAAATATATATAAATATCTGAATAAATTAAGTAATTCACCCTTCATTCATCCTTCTAGTTTAAATCACCCAAAAATAATTTCATTCTGAACCATTCACCAATTTAAGAAGCACTGATCTATGAGAAAGGATATTTATCTCGCCTGTTTTCCTTTTTTGTTTCTAAAAACGACTGTAGCTGATGTCAGGTTTTAATGTATTCCTTTCCCCAGTATTTTACTGCAGAAACCAGCCCACTCAAATTACTAAAAATCTGAGGTAAAATAAATAGCAGACAGTATAATGTAGTACAACTATATTAAGCAGTTGATTAGTGCCACTGCTAAATCATTCGGGGCCATTATGCATGTCTCTTGAGATCTTTCTAACATAAGTATCCTGTAAACACACTACTAGGTAGCATGTAAAATACAATTCATGCACATAAATTGGGCGTTTGTAGGCTGGGAGGATCTGTAATGAAGGCCTAAAGTGAGCAAATCCATGGACTACACACCAGAACTGGATCAAAGAGTTGGATTTGCTCAGCCCTTCAGGCCATCATTCCAAGTCCACCCAGTAGACAAAATGCCCAATTTATGTGTAGCACAGTCTTGAATTATCCTAACAAGAACAATCTTTCATTTCATCAGTGTTGTCCTTTTGCAGTCCAAACTAGACCTACCCCACAATTACAACATATAAAATTGCATAAAATTTGCAGCACAGTAGATCCACGCAGTTGATCAAAGCAATTAAGTTAGCCCACTGTACATTGGATTCAGTTAATCCAAAATTTAGACACAATCTTGGAATAGTGAATTATGATAACACAACATTTTTAGATATCATAAAGTATGATTTATAAAATGTGATTGCCCAAAAGTTATAAACCAGATTACAATCCTTTTCTGTTCAAAAAACCAAAGGCAGCTTTTGAAGGTGATGAGATGTCATGTCCCAATAGGAACATTTCTTCAACTTTTTAAACTAAGGTCTGACATTAAACATTGGAAGTGCCATAGGTAACCTTCCATAGTCCTCTGGGTCAGAGCAGCTGCAATGTAACAGACCATCCATTCATAATAGGAAAGGTCACTGTGACACCTGACCAAATATTCCACACAGCAAAACAAATTAAATTCTGTGACACCCGTTGTTCAGATGATGGATCTCACTTCTGAGTTACAAAACTATGGGTTCAGTCCCATTTTGCTGCTTAGTTAGAAGATCTTTCTTTCGGATGAGATTTTAAACAATATCACAATTTTTAAAAATCCGGTGGCTAAAGAGTCCTATATGGGAGCAAAAGACTCTGTGCAGGTACAGCAAGTGTTGCTAAATGTGGTGGGTGGATGGGTACTTTGGGAAGTTGTATGCTTGAGAATGGTGTTCACATGCTCCCATTGCCAAAATTCAAAATGATCAATGTCTTTTCTCTTTTGCAGGTGTGCAGGTGAAGATATTACATACCTGTATTTTCACAAAGATTGAGAATGTCCTGGGGAAATATTCTCTGGTCCTCCTGGAAATTTCTTCCTGTGACCTCAAGAGTATTTGCGGCCAGCCTGTCACAATCTTTATGAACAGAATTTGCATGAATCACTGGGTCAGTTGATTTCAAGGACTTGCAACATATAAAATTGGTAAACGATTGGACAGGCTAGATGCAGAAAAAATGTTTCTAATGTTGGGGAAGTCACAATTTAAGAATAAGGGGTAGGCCATTTAGGACTGAGATGAGGACAAACTTCTTCACCCAGAGAGTTGTGAATCTATGGAATTCTCTGCCACAAAAGGCAGTGGAGGCCAATTCACTTGATGTTTTCAAGGGAGAGTTAGATTTAGCTCTTAGGGCTAAAGGAATCAAGGGATATGGGGATACGGAGCACTGATTTTAGATGATCAGCCATGATCATATTCAATGGCAGTGCTGGCTCGAAGGGCCGAATTACCTACTCCTGCACCTGTTTCTAATTATACAGGCTTCAAACATGGCAGAGTAGCACCATTGATAGAGCCACTGCCACAATGTCAGCAATGAGATTGAATATCCCACTCTTGCTTCTGTTTTCATGTATTACACACAATCTGCTATATAGTTTTCCCATGTATACAATAGGCAGTCAGAAATTAGCCTGAGGGTAGCCAGAAATTGCCTACCTCATGCAGCAAACAAGGGTTGTGCAATTTGTTCACAGGGACTAAAGTGTCGCTTCCCCAAAATACTCAATTATTCTTGTGATCACAGAACTTTTATCCTTGAGACCTAATCTCAGTAGCACCCCGAGTATCTGCTCCAGTTTTGGAAGGATATCTTGGTACTTTTTGTGCCTGCATTAAATATCCAACAAGATAGCACATGCATAGCTCTGCAAAACCTAAGATTTATTATGTACAAGCAGCAAAAACAAGTATTCTCCAGTCTTAATCTTGAAAATTCAAACGGAAAACAAGTCTGCAAAATGGTCAAAATCCAATTTCCTTCTTTCACTGATGTAGTATGGGTTACAATCAACTCACACTGTGTACAGTACCATTATAGTTGTTTAGTAACGATACTCAAAACTCCAAATACATCAGCAACTTCCCAATGCTGGTTGAACTTTAAACATTTAATAGCCAAGTTGTGACATCTGAAAGGCAAGGTGAGCACGACATGCAGGAAGCAGACTAGATGCTCTGTACCAGCCCAAAACAAGCAGATTCAGAGAAATCAGACAGCTATAAACACAAACAGCTGTCACGCCTCGAGAAACTGCAACTCCAATGGCAAATTTGAGTGCACGCATTCACACATCTCTTCTGCCTGTTCTCTTGGTTTCAAGGGCACTTCTGTCTCTTTGTTGGAAGTACTTTCTCTGCTCCTGCACAGCATGTTCCAGTAATGGCAAGTCAACTCCATCCGCATCAATTAGCAGCCGAGCCTGGATCACAGGAACGTTCCCTAAAAATAATGCCACCAAGTTAATACCCCAGCAATCAAAACAATTGCAGCATGTGAGAAAAGCAATGTAACTAAGTTTCCAGCCTTGTGGTGTGCTTCTCCATCTTAGCCAAAGTACTGCAGCTGGCCTATCTGCCCAGTACACAAAGTGGATATGAAAATAGCTATGATAATCCAATTTTCCAGTTAACTGCACAATGAACCACTAAATCCAAATTTTGAAATATTTCATTAATGATTTACTAGGTGATATTCAGCTGAACTCAAAGATCAAGGGACAGATAGTCCAATTAGCTTATTTTATATCCCTACATCCTCTTCTCGATCAGAAAAATTTAGCATCAAACAACTTGAGACAACAAGAGTGACAGGATGAGTGATTACTCCATCTTGCATTTGATCTTGCATTTGATCTTGTAAAATTGTCAGGCCACAAATTGCACATGTTAACCATCCTTAATATTTGAAAGAATAATGCATCTTCCTTCCATTGAAGAATGCTTACAAGCATGATATTTTGTCCTTGTTAAATCATATCCAGATATTTATTTATGATCCTCAATTATCAAAAGTGGAAGAGACAATCATCTGTTCAGAAACAAATGTCTTATTCTGCACAAAGTTCGTTTGCTAGGGTTTCCAATTCAACCGAATGGATTGGACTCAAGGGAAGAACAAAGGAGATAGCCATTCCATGCAGGTGTAGCAAAAGCTAGAATTTGCATCTGAAAAAATTTGACCAACTTAAATAAGCAGGAGACTGTGGTTTCAAAACTGCATCGTAGTTTCATATACACCTAAACCACTGATTTTCAACAAAAAAATGTATCATTACTGTGAGTAAAAGTGATCAGTTGGACGTATAGACTTGTGAAGTGCGCAGACATAAAATGTAGAGTGGAATAAAGAATGCAGAGATATATACTCAATGGCAAATATTGAAGGACTGAGAAATAAAACTTTGCAAGTAGCAGGGAAAGCTAATGTCAGCTTCAAACATATGGTATCCATGGCTATGTAAATACCAGCATGGAATATAAAACCAAAAGAACTTATGCTGCAAGTAATTAGGAAAGCTAACAGAATGTTATGGTTTGTTGCTAGGGTAATTGAATACAAAAGTAGGGAAGTTATGCTTCAGTTATATGGTGTACTGGTGAGATCACATCTGGAGCATCTGTCCAGAATTTGCTTCTTTATTCAAGGAAGGATGTTGATGCATTGGGAACAATTCATAGTACCAGACCAACTCCCAAAATGAGAATAGGTTGGACAGAGTTGTTTCTATTAGAGCTTAGAAAAATAAAAACGGACTTGTCACGATAGGCATGGTAATTTATTTTTCCTCTTGTGGGATAATCTAGAATCTGGAGTCAATGTTTAAAAATAAGGGGTCACCATTTAAGACTAAGGATACCATTTTTTTCATGGGTCCATATACGCAAAACAGAGTGGAAGTTACAGGTCCAAAATTACATATACACCAAATATGCAAGAAAGGCAGACCATCTTTAAGGCACATTCAACACTTTATAATAGAAAAAGAGAGATTCTTGATAAGCCTGGATGTGAACAGTTACAGCAGGTAGATAGAATTGCACAATAGAATTCATACTCAGCCATGTCCTTGTTAAATGGATAAGCAGGCTCAAGAAGCCAAGTGAACTATTCCTGCAGCCAATCATATGTTCATAGCCTTTATAAATCACATGGTAGGACTCAGCTGGATTATGGGCACTGGAACAAGGGAAGAATGATGGAGATGATCATGAGCCCAAGTATATTATCTACAAAGTGTCCAATGATGAGGCCCAATTATTTGCAGCTGCTTCTACAATGATTTGGCTAGCCTTGAACTGATCAGAATTCAGGACATTTGCTGATGATCAGAAAGAATGCTTAGCTCTCTTTGCAATCGATGCACACATACACTGAGAGTTGTATATCATTTCACTGCAATGTTGCAGTTCAATAATGAATCAGGCAATGATCATCTCCAGCAAATATTAGTCTTCTTAAGAATTAATTGAATTATTATCCCTGACCATCAAAGAAACTTGAGAAACTGCTTTGCACCTCTCCACACAGGTAGGGCGAGACCCTGGGTTTTCTGTTCTGAGTGCCTCACTTCCCCAAGGCGCAAGACAAGAAGATGATGGAATACGCTTCAATCGCCATTGTTGGTCAAGTCCAGCTCTCCTCTGAATGACAATTGTATTTGTAATTGTTCATGAAATACCAATTCCATTGGTAGTTTAAGCATTTATCACCAGATACCTTAAACAGTGGAAGTTGCAGATCAACCACTAGATCTGAAGTACACCATACTTGTGAATGACAGACTTATTTTCCCAAGGCCTAAGCAGATTAATTTTCATAACAATCCATTAGTTTAATGGCCAATATTACACACACCTGCTTTCATTTCATGTTTATCCAATTACATTAATTTAAATTCCCTGACACACCCCAGGATCATTAGTTTACACCTGCAAACAATATCCCATTATGCTAGCAGAGTGCAATCTATAACTGCCTAACCATTCCCATAACCACAGGGCTTCCAGAAGTCTGTTCTCACTAATTTTCTAAACCTGCCACATGTTAATGACAAAGTGGAATTGTGCTCTTTATACCCAAATTTAAGCTATACAAATATAGAGGGAAAACTGGATTAAGTACTGACCTCTGCTGGTTTTAAATCTGTACTTCGGACAGCTTGAGATTTAATGGACAAAAGTTGAGATATAATGGACAGATGGAACAAGCCGTCATTGGCATGCACAAGCTGGAATTGCCTGCAAGCACAGCTTGCATTTATTTATCAACTAGATTGTGGTAAAACACCCCCAAGATGCCTTACAGGAGCAGTGTCAAAAAAATGCAGCACAGAAGTGTTTGGATAGATTATTAATGACAAAGCTAGGATTTAAGGGGCTTTAACAACGAGCTGATTTAAGCTCAAAGACCAGGAAGCCGCATTGGAGAAATTCCGTGAGATCATGCTGGAGCTGAAACAAATCATTTTCATAGCCTCCCCCACTCTACCTGTTGTGCTTTCCATCTCTCCAAGTGCCATATATTCTGTTCCGATCCGAGCTTCAAATGGTTCCACCAGTGAAGTGAGGACTTGAAGTCTGTAATCATTTGAATTGTGATGAACAGAGAGTGCTGCCTCAGAGATCCTGGCATCATAATTAGTTAACCTACAATATTAAAAAAATGTTTAAATGGAGAAGGTGACAACAGGAACAGCATTGTGCTACACCAGAGGTAGGTCCAATATGTTTCTGCTATTTTGTATATGGTTTGAAAATTTTATCAATTGGCTGTTCAGGACTTCATTGAGCCTGAAGAAGGGTTCCAACCCGAAACGTCACCTATTTTTCCTCAAGAAATGCTCCTTTATCCGCTGAATTACTCCAACATTTTGTGTCTATCTTCATAAATCTCTACATTTGCCAAACAGTTCAGTCTGGAAACAAACATATCCATTTACCTTTTGCAAAGCAATATTTCCAGAAGAATCAATGGGCAACTGAGCTAGTGGGTTAGAGGAGAGTGCCAAAAGGAAGTTTACATCACAATCCTTTAGTTACATCAAATTTGAAAGTCAGATATAGGCTATTCAACCCAGCTGACCCACACTATTCTTTATTTGCAACAGCTCACCCACTTACTACCATATACTTATGTTCCTTTATTCATATGTGGAGAGGATGTTTCCTCTAGTGGGAGAGTCTAGCACTAGAGGTCACAGCCTCGGAATTAAAGGACATTCCTTTAGGAGGGAGATGAGGATGAAATTTCTTTAGTCAGTGGGTGGTGAATCTGTAGAATCCTTTGCCACAGAAGGCCGAGGGCCAAGTCAATGGATATTTTTACACAGAGATAGATTCTTGATTAGTACGGGTGTCAGGAGTTATGGGGAGAAGGCAGGAGAATGGGGTTAGGAGGAAGAGATAGATCAGTCATGATTGAATGGCGGAGCAGACTTGATGGGCCAAATGGCCTAATTCTGCTCCCATCACATGACTTTATATATGCATCAATTCACCTCTTCATGAGTCAATTAATATATTGACATACAAGCTAGTAAACATATTGAAAAGTTTACAATTTGCATTATCAAATTCTGTCATGATAACAGGCCAACAAAAAAACAAAACAATACTTCAGAACAAATGTATGCAAGTATATTTTTCCACATAGAATCATTATTGAATGACGTGCAGGACAGCAGTGGAATTCAAACTGGGAGTCAGTTAGATTGTTATTAGAAGAGCACAGGTGAAGGAGGTTGTTGACTCATGTGAGGGATAAACTAGATCAGTGCAAGAAGAAATTATCTGCCTGGAGGCTTTTTCTGTGAATTACTTCCATATAAAGAGGAATACAGGGGAAAGTAAGGCAAGTGTTGATGTGAATTATGCAACTATTGGCACGTACCTGCCAAATGTTCTCACTGTACTTCCTTCATCCACTGCACCTGAACAAATCTCCCACAAAAAGTGAAATACGCCAGGCTTTGGTAGCATTTTCTTTTCTTTTCTCTGTTTGAGTGAGAGTTAAAAATCTGAAATTAGTTTCTGTTTCCATAGTCATTGATTACATTGAAGATACAAGTTACCTCTGATTGTCACAATGGGGCTTCAGGGTTGGTTATCACTTATCACCAAGAAGCAGCATGTCTGTTACCATCAATCCTATATTACCATTAACACTGGAACAAACAGCTGGCAATAATGCTTCCAGGTTTACAATGAAAGTAATTTTCAGAGGTAAAAAATTATATGTAGCGCTGGATGAAATTTCGCTCCATGATACTTATAAATCACTTGAATACATCCCCAAAGTTTGTAGAGAATTTGCCAGAGTGTGGGGGGACAATTTAATCCAAAACACGATGTTGATGTGACATAGACCATACATCTGGTGGATGAAATATGGAAGGAAAACTGAATCAGTCCACTCAGCAGAGCAAACTGCTGTTGGAGGAACACAAGACTAAATTGCAGGAGGAATGCAAGACCGATAAACTTAGATCTTTTATATGGACACGGGTATTATTGCTATCACAGGGACATAGTTGAAAGAAGGGCAGGTCTGGAACATTCAAGGGGATAGCATCAGCATTACAGCAGAAAGGTGTACAAAAAGGCATTGGAAAATTAAGTACTGGTAATTCACAACTTGAGTAAAGAAAGGATATCCCTGGAGGTACTTGAAATGGTCTTACAGATAGTGTTTTGGAGCAAAAAGTTCAATTTCAATGAGGCCTTAAACACACATTGAAACTTCAGACTGAAGAAAGGTCCCAACAAAAATGTCACCTGTGCATGTACTCCGGAGATGCTGCTTGGAAAGACACCAAATGCGTTTGACCCACTGAGTTACTCTGGCACTTTATGCCCTTTTACTAAACTACATGGTTAACAAAACTTCAGATCAAGCGCAAGGCAGCTGATCCTTGCTTTTTGCATATTTTTCAATCATTTGTTCAATACACCATCTATAGATCCCATTTCCCTTTCCCCTGACTCTGTCTGAAGGGTCTCAACTCGAAACAACATCTATTTATTCTCTCCAGAGATACTGCCTGACTATGCTGAGTTACTCCAGCTTTGTTGTGTCTGATCCTGTTCCAAGTCTCTTTGAGTGCTTAAACTTGATGTAAGGACACACCATGACCTAAAACCATTGACACACAAAGAACTTACCACACAATGTTGACCTTTCCCGAGGGATTTGCCTGTCAATGGGCCAGTTTCCAAAGAAGGGTCTCAACCCGAAACGTCACCTATTCCTTTTCTCCAGATATGCTGCCTGACCCGCTGAGTTACTCCAGCTTTTTGTGTCTATTATCGATGGGCAAGTTTGTTATGTTGGGGGGAAAGCGACTGCTCCAGCCGTGCCCTCTTCTCCAAGGAATAGATGCATGGAGTCTCTTGCCCAGAGTAGCGGAGTGAGTTAAGGATCAGAGGACATGGGTTCAAGGTGAAGGGGAAAAGATTTAATATGAATCTGAGTGATAACTTTCTTTACACAAAGGGTGGTGGGTGTAAGGAACGAGTTGCCAGAGGAGGTAGTTGGGGCTGGGACTATCCCAACCTTTAAGAAACAGTTGGACAGGTACATGGAGAGTACACAAAAATGCTGGAGAAACTCAGCGGGTGCAGCAGCATCTATGGAGATGGAGAGGACAGGTTTGGAGGGGGTATGGACCAAAATGCAGGCAGGTGGGACTAGTGTAGCTGGGTGAGCTGGGCCGAAGGGCCTGTTTCCACACTGTACCACTCCAATTCTGTTTTATATGTTCGACAGATACCTAGTCTCTGCAGTGCATTAGTTATTCGAATGAAACATAGAAACATAGAAATTAGGTGCTGGAGTAGGCCATTCGGTCCTTCGAGCCTGCACCGCCATTCAATATGATCATGGCTGATCATCCAACTCAGTATCCTGTACCTGCCTTCTCTCCATACCCCCTGATCCCTTTAGCCACAAGGGCCACATCTAACTCCCTCTTAAATATAGCCAAGTGGCAGCGCCACTTCTTGCTCACTCTAGTCTAACCCGTCTTGCATCTCCCGCTTCTGGCCTTTTTCCTCCCCCCCACCCCCATCCCATCCGCAGCCCCCGTAACCCGATTTTGTCCCTCAGACGAAGCTCTTTTTTTTAATAAATAATAAGATTAAAAGGGAAAACAACGGACCGACGCTGTCCCGGTGGCCGGCGGCCGGCGCGCGGACCAGAGATCACGGAGCGGACTGCAACGGCGCGAGCAACCCCGCCGCGAGCGCGAGCGCCTGCGCGGTCACATGCACATGAGGTCGCGTGACGGCGACCCTGCGGGCGGGGCTGGCGCTAGGGGGGCTCGAGCACGTGACGGTAACCGTGGCGACCAGCTACCCCGCCCCCCCCCGACGGACGACGAGCGGGGAGGGTCAGGTGACCGTAGCCATGGCGACCGGAGGAGGGACCTGTAACCGTGGCGACTGGTGGGCGGGGCCAAGCGTGCAGCGAGGTCAGGTGACCGTAACCGTGGCGACCTGAGGGGAGGGAGGGGGCGGCGAGGAGGTGGGGGCGGCGAGCGGGCTCAGGTGATGGTAACCATGGCGACCGGAAGCAGACCTGAGTCCCAGGCAACGCCTCTCCGGGTCACCTGCACAGGTATCAATCAGCTCGGTGCACCACTACTGGGCCTTTTAATATCACTCTGCTTTGATTATTGTCTACCAGAATTATTGTAGGGGAACGTAATATTGGACGCACATCTTTTCATAGAAACATAGAAACATAGAAATTAGGTGCAGGAGTAGGCCATTCGGCCCTTCGAGCCTGCACCGCCATTCAATATGATCATGGCTGATCATCCAACTCAGTATCCCGTACCTGCCTTCTCTCCATACCCACTGATCCCCTTAGCCACAAGGGCCACAACTACCTCCCTCTTAAATATAGCCAATGAACTGGCCTCAACTACCCTCTGTGGCAGAGAGTTCCAGAGATTCACCACTCTCTGCGTGAAAAAAGTTCTTCTTATCTCGGTTTTAAAGGATTTCCCCTTTATCCTTATTCATAAGTGATAGGAATAGAATTAGGCCATTCGGGCCATCATGTCTACACCGCCATGCAATCATGGCTGATCTATCTCTTCCTCCTAACCCCATTCTCCTGCCTTCTCCCCATAACCCTTGACACCTGTACTAATCAAACTATCTTTTGGGATCATCATCATCCGCCCCACCACTTCCCACCACACCAATGGACCTGTGAAATTTCCATTTTCAAAGAAGAGCAGATAAAGTTCTCACTGTAACCCCGTTTGGCACATCAAAAACATTCCTTTCCATCTCCCTTCCACTGTAGTCATACAAGTTCCACTGTTCGCATCCCTGTCGTTTGCACATCTTTGCCAGTCAATACTGAATCATTATGGCCCTTCCTGAGGCCATCTGTTTCAGGCCCTGTTTTGTTCTGGCTTTCTCTATGACTGAAGATGGGTTCCAACCCGAAATGTTACCTATTCCTGCCTGATCCGCTGAGTTACTCCAGCATTTTGTGTCTATCTTTAGTATAAATCAGCATCTTCCTTCCAACACACAAAAACATTTGTTGAGCCTTCTTTACAATGTAGAATCTTGGACCACATGTTTTGGCAATTCTTGTGTATTAGAACAGAGAAAGGTATAGCACAGCACAGGCCCTTTGACCCACAGTGTCTTTGTCGAACATGATGCCAAGACAAACTAATCTCATCTGCCTGCACATTATATCAATCATGATTAGTATCGTTCATATCCTACAAAGCACAATATTATTCAGGTGTTTCTTGACATTTTTAAGTTCAGGGATTGAAGATAAAGTTTCCCCAAGGTTAGTACGATGTAGATAAAGAACAAAACAAAGAGACTTCTACAGGGGCACAGTAGAGAGCATGCTGACTGGTTGCATCGCGGCTTCCTTTGGCAACCTGAGGGTACTGGAGCGGAAAAGGATGCAGAAAGTTGTATCTACTGCCCAGTCCATCATCGGCTCTGACCTCCCCACCATCGAAGAGATCTATCACAGTCGCTGCCTCAAAAAGGCAGCCAACATTATCAAGGACCCACACCATCCTGCCCACTCACTCATCTCTCCGCTACCATCGGGTAGAAGGTACAGGAGCCTAAAATCTGTTACATCCAGGTTCAGGAACAGCTACTTCCCCACAGCCATCAGGCAATTAAACTCGCCAACAAACAGACTCTGAACTGTAACAGCCTATTGTGCTTTATCTGCTTATTTATGTGTATATTGAACTGAACTGTTCTGTATTTTTGCTCTGTTGTGCTGCAGCAAGCAAGAATTTCATTGTCCTATCTGGGACACATGACAATAAACTCTCTTGACTGGACTTGACTTGATTATGTTTTTATTACCTCTCACACAGATGCTTCAGTAACAAATTGAAAGGGGAAGCAATTATTGAGGTTAGTGAGTTCAAGTCAAGAGACTTTATTGTCATGTGTCCCAGATAGGACAATGACATTCTTGCATTGCTGCAAGTTTATTTAATGCGATAGATTTAAGAAAAGATAGAGTTTGACACAGACCGTGCAGGCAGGTGGGTTGTTCATATGCTGTATTGTCCTGTTTGAGAGCTTATTTAACTCATTTTTTTAGTTTAGTTTAGAGATACAGCACAGAAACAGGCCTTTCGGCCCACCGAGTCCGCACCAATCAGCGAACCCCGCACATTTAAGGGCCTGTCCCACTTTCACGACCTAATTCACGACCTCTGCCGAGTTTGCCCTTGACTCGTACTCGCAGCATGAGGTCGTCAGAGGTCATAGGTAGTTCGTAGCAGGCCGTGATGCTAGTCGTAGGCACCAAGACCCGGTGTGCGACCTCGCATCACCCGCATCAAGTACAGGGCCCGCTCGTCCCTGGAGGGAGACCGCTTTTCAGGGGCTCTCGCAACACGACTTCTTCGCCGCCCGAGTTGCGGGGTTGAAGAGCTCCTGGAGCGGGGCCTGACATCACCGCCCCGGGGCGCTTTTTGACTAGCATGATGAAAAATGTTCCACACAGCGAGGAAATGTAAAATGGTCGTGAATTAGGTCGTGAAAGTGGGACAGGCCCTTAACACTATCCTTCACACACTGGGGACAATTTGTAATGTTGCCAAGCCAATTAAGCTAAAACCTGTGCAACATTGCAATCACAGCCAACATATTAAACCAAATAAAATGTTTTTCATGTGTAGTCACTGTTTTGATATAGAAGTCCTGTCAGCGAATTTCCTTTCAACACAAACAGCAATTTTAATTGATAAGAGAGTATTATTGACCAGGACACCAAGCGTCCCATCTTTTTTTGAAAAGTACTAAGGGATCTTTTACATCTAGGTAAGATTTTAGTTTTCTGGGCAGTGGGCAGGTGCTATAAACCTGCACGGGAAGGTAGACACTCCCGCCCCCACAAGTTTCAGGCAGATGGGGCTCGTCATCCTGGGAAAGCAGTCCATCTAGGAGAAGGAAAACTCTGATTTAAAAGCTCCACTGCCCTGTGGCCATATCCAGTCATGGAAAAGGCTCCAGGAGTAAACCTCAAGGAAATCCGGAGTCGGAGCCCCTAAGGCAGTTTGTCGTTGTCTACAACCATGCTCTGGCATCTCCTGCGATGGCGCTGGTGCCAAACTGTAATGGCCCTGCTGTTCCTTTGGATCGATCAGTGACATGGAGAGGGGGGACGTGCTGCATAGGCAACAGCCTGTCCTCAATACGACATCGCCCAGGCTTGCATCCCCACCAGGATGCATCACCCATGGTCAGTCATGACCGAGGGGAGCCTACTAATATTTTAGTTTTACATCTCATTTAAAAGCCCTGGTGTTTCATAGGAGAATGGACCTAAATTATCTACAGAATTTGCTGAAAGGGGATATGAATAACCAACTAATTTAACATTGTCGCAATTATCACATCCCGCATACCTCCTCCCCTGTTATTTTAAATCTCTGATTACTTGGTAATTTGATCTATGTATTGCATTTATTGTCTGTTCCTTCCTGAATCATGTCAACCACATAATTTTTGGGTTATGAAAGGTATTTTACATCAAGCAGCAGTGAACAGTACCTTTGTTTGAAAGTATTAACAAATCTTTAAAATAGTTCAGCATTTATTTCTGTTTTACAGAGCTAGTTTACAAATAAGCAGATATTTTGAATTATCTTTCCCATTTTAACCTATTCTGTTTCACATTTGGGATTTGATCTTGTGACTCTTCATTGCTATTCCATTCCCAGAAATCATTTTGCTACTTTGCTCACCAACTGTTTAATCGTTAATCTTACAAAGGAGTCCCAGTAGAAGTATCACAATGCTACTTTTCCTTTTCAATCTTTTTTTCTCAGTATGGTTGAGGCAACCCACTGCGATTTAATTTGATAAGAGCCAGAATCCAATTGATCAGGTCATTTGCTTTTATCCCAGTAAAGGTACTCCCATTTCATTAATCTAACCTTCAACCTATTAACTTAAGTCTAACCAACTCTAATAACAAGAAACAGGCACATGGGGATCTTTGGTTATGGAACTGATGCAAATCTAGGTGGGCGAATGACAAAATATTTATATTTTGGTTTGTTGTTTCTCTCAATCTACAATTACTCCAGGCCTTTACAAAATGTATTTTTGTTCATTCAAATGGTCTTGAAATGGTGAGAGTTAATTATGTGATATAATTGGAAATTATATTTTATTCTTAATTTTAATTTAATCTTTGGTATATTATTAAGGATTATAAATCATTTCATGTTTTGCCTAGTTTAGTAGATTGGATTAATTTGTAGATCACCCATGGTTTAACTGAATATTAGAACAAAACTAAGAGACCTCCTCCTGCTCCCATGTTGTATCATAATTGTTTGGCATGCAGGATTATTTTGAAGGACTGAAGTCACATACACTTGGTAAAGTAAGGGCAGTAGAGTTTCTTTGACAAACAACATTCATAAACCATTTTCTTTGCTCACAATTCAACAACTTGTATTGTTATCTGGCTTTATAAACAAAATTGTAGTTAAATTCTCAGACTACTATTTTCTAGTTTACTAGGCCAGGCCTTTCAGCATTAACTCAGTAACATAGTAATATAGTAATATTAGTCCATGAGCATAGCCATAACTCACACAATTGCACTTCTGCCATTGAATTGTGGTATTTAATTTGTAATTAATCCTGCACTTAGTACAATCTAACTATAGTCCAGAATGGAAAATATTCTTAAATTCTCTATTGGAAAATTCAGGAGAGAGAGAGTAAGAAGTGTTGAGAAAGAAAAATATGTTTTGATCTCTCATGTGGGATGGCTTTTTCCAGCATTTGTTCCAACCCCAAGTGCCTGTGAGAAGATGATGGTGAACTGCATTCTTGGAGTGCTATTCTGCTGCCTTGGTGTTTAAGGTATTCCCACAATTCTATCAGATATGTAGGAATTTTATCCTATTCCCACAGTGTTACAAGAATATGCTGTATTTTCAACAGAATAGATTGGAGGAAAACCTGAAGTATTCTCATGCTCTTGCTACCATAGTCCTGTTGCGGTAATTGGAAGAATTGTCACAGTAACTTCAGTGAAGTGCTGCAAAACATTTTGTAGTTGGTTTACATTGTAGCTACTATGATCCTGTTGTGGAAGGAATTAATACTCAGATTAATGGCTGGGTGCATAGATGCATGTTGCCAGATAGTGCCAAGCTTCTTCAATGTTGGTGGAGATGTGCTCATCCAGTCAAGTCAAACTATTCCATCTCACCCTTGATATGCCTTGTGGAAAGGGTTTCAGAAATCAGGTGTGGTATTATGCAATAATAGTGTAAGGCTGGGCAGACGGGCACTAGGACCCAGTGTGACAGAAGCCAGGCTCCAGTAACCGGATGTGACTGGAACCCTGGGGTGTGGCAGTTAGGGAGTTGCCTGGGCTGGCACACGAGGCTGTTGCTGTTGCTGTTGCTGCTGTTGTACAGAGTTGTTAAATAAAGAGATACTCCGTTTACGTCGTCGTACGAGCCTTATTACAAGCATAACCCGACATCAGGAAATGAACAACTCACTAATTTTTCAGGCTGCACTTATAGCCACGGTGTTTATACACCACTGTTATTTCCCATCAACTGTGAACCCCTGGAATGTTGAATGTGGGGGAGTTGGCAATTTTAATGGCGTTGAAAGACATATGGGGATTATTTTACTCTCGCATTTTGGAAATGCTCAAGCCTGGCACCTGGTGTATTTTTTGTGATGTTCCTTAAATGTATCAGCCTGTTCCTGAATGATGTTCAGGTCTTATTTTACACATAAGGTTAGGCTACTTGATTTCCAGGGAATTTCAAAATGACGGTGAAGCCTTTGTGATTACCCAAAGAACATCTACCATTGTGTCCCAATCTAATAAATGCAAACATCTCTCTTTGGACTAGAAAATACTATCAGAGAAAAGCATGTTCTCTAATTTCCTTTGACTTCAATTTGAATTAAGAAAACCACACAAGATCAAAAGTCAACTGACTCTTCTTTCTCCTTGTTAGGATGAAGGATAAAGGCAGGACCCGTGCAGCCTTGGTTGAGCCAAAATTTGGCCTCAGATTATTGATAAGTGAGTGCCAATTGATCATGGTCTTCTTGATACCTTCCATCATAAAAAACATAGAAAAATAGGTGCTGGAGAAGGCCATTCGGCCCTTCAAGCCAGCACCGCAATTCAATAGGATCATGGCTGATCATCTAAAATCAGCACCCCATTCCAACTCTCTTGTTAACATCGCCTCCACTGGCCACCACTGCCTTTTGTTGCAGAAAATTCCACAGAATCACAACTCTGGGTGAAGAAGTTTTTCCTAATTTCATTCTTAAATGGCCTACCCCTTATTCTTAAACTGTGATCCCTGGTTCTGGACTCCCCCAACATCGGAACCATTTTTCCTGCATCTAGCCTGTCCAATCCGTTAAGATTTTTTTAATGTTTCTATAAGATCCCCTCTTGTCATTCTAAATCCCAGTGAATACAAGCCCAGTCCACCCATTCTTCCATCATATGTCAGCCCCGCCATCCGGAAATTAACCTGGTGAACCTACGCTGCACTTCCTCAATGGCAATAATGTCCTTCCTCAAATTAGGAGACCAAAATTGCACACAATACTCCAGGCGCGGTCTCGCCACAGCCCTGCACAACTGCAGTAGGACCTCCTTGCTCCTAAACTCAAATCCTCTTGCCAACATACCATTAGCTTTCTTCACTGCCTGCTGTACCTGCATGCTTACTTTCAGTGACTGATACAAAGGAACACCCAGGTCTCTTTGCACCTTCCCTTTTCCTAATCTGACGCTATTTAGATGATAATTTGCCTTCCTGTTCTTGCCACTATAGTGGATAACCTCACATTTATCTACATTATACTGCACCTGCCATGCATCTGCCCGCTCACCCAACCTATCCTAGTTACCCTGCAGCCTCATAGCACCCTCAGCGCAGCTCACACTGCCACCTAGCTTTGTGTCATCCGCAAACTTGGAGATGTCACATTTAATTCCCACATCTAAATCGTTATTGTAAATAACTGGGGTCCCAGCACCGCGGCTTGTGGCACCCCACTAGTCACTGCCTGCCATTCTGAAAAGGACCCATTAATTCCTACTCTTTGTTTCCTGTCTGCCAACCATTTCTCCGTCCATCTCAATCAGGGATGTGCGATCAGGGGAGGTAGAGCCTCACCTGTCATATTCCAATGAAAATAGCTGTTACGAAAAGTAAAGAAAAATAATAATAAAATAAAATAAATATAAATACTTTTCCACTGATCTGTGTTATAAATGTAATTTCTGTATGATTCCAATCATTTTTTATAGTCAGAATCGCCTAATTTGCAGAGCTTCGCTGCAAATACAGGCAGCGACAAGCTGAGCCTCAGAGGGGAGCAACTCCTCAGAAACTGGATGGAGCGCGGGCAATAAGCATGTGCCTGTTACTATCTCTCTGTATGTCACCAATATAATGTTTGTAGAACCCTTCATTACATGTACTCGCCTTCCATTGTCCAGGTAACTTATTTCACATATGAAGACATTTAGGCTCGCTGGTCTCGTCATAAAACTGCAATGAAAAAACACCAGGGGAGGCAGCTATCACATCTGCCTCACTGAGGGGGGCGTGTCTTGAGTCCAGTGGAGGGAGAGCGGGCGTCAATTACGTAGGCCCAGCCCACGTAATTGACGCTCGTTCTCCCTCCATGTGAGCTAGCTCTAGCAAAAAAATTCCAGCGGCTGGTAAGACCATGCAATATTTATTTTCATTTGTGATGAATGAGTATGAAGTGGAACTGCATTTGCCTATAAAACGTGAATCGAATACGTTACTTACCTGTATGCGTGTGTTGTAAAGAATGCTGATATGAAATATGAAACATGAAATATGAAAAATATGAAAGCTTAACCAATAGTCATTGTACAACCTGCCAATTGAATGGTGAATTTAAGCTACCTCTATCGGGTTCATATGTGTGTAAATCTGGCTTTGATACTAGCCAGTGCCTCCCCATCCATTGACCTCACCGCACGTCACTGATCTCAATACCCTACCCTCATAACCATGTGCTCTAATTTTGCGCACTAATCTCTTGTGTGGGACCTTGTCAAAGGCTTTTTGAAAATCCAAATACACCACATCCACTGGCTTTCCCTTATCCATTCTACTTGTTACATCCTCAAAAAAAAATCCAGAAGATTAGTCAAGCATGATTTCATTTTGCTGGTGATTGAGAATAGAATGATGGGCCATTAAATGGTTGGGTGAAGTGTGCCTCCTTTTTCAAGTCTGAAGAAGGGTCTCGACCTGAAACGTCACCCATTCCTTCTCTCCAGAGATGCTGCCTAACCCGCTGATTTACTCCAGCATTTTGTGCCTACATTCAATTTAAACCAGCATCTTTCATACTTCTTTTTCAAGGCAGACAGGCCAAATGGAAAATGGAGGAACAGCATCTCATATTTCTCTTGGGCAGCTCACAACCCAGCAGTATGAATATTGATTACTCTCTTCAAGTAATCCTTGCATCCCCTCTCATTCCGACCCTCCCCCACCCGAGTTGTCATGCTGATGAGGTTCACTGTCTGTATAACATGTTTTCACCAATCCCGCAGACAACAATGGACCATTGTGGGTTCTTCCTTTCCTTGATCATCAATGCTTTTTTCATACCTTTCATTCATTGTTCTACGTACCTTCTCTATCTCTCATTTCCCTTTCCCCTGACTCTCAGTCTAATGAAGGATCTCAAACCGAAACATCACCTATTCCTTTTCTCCAGAGATGCCCGGCTTGAAAATGAAAGCACAAATTTGGATTGAATGTAATTCTGATGCTGTCACGGTGCTTCATGGATGACATCCCAAAGACGTGCAGGTTTGAAGGTTAATTGTTCTCTGTAAATTACGTGCAAGGAGTGGATGCAAAAGTGGGATAACATAGAACAAATGTGAATGGGTTCTCAGTGGTAGATGTGGACTCGGTGGGCCAATAGGCCTGTTTCCATGCTGTATCTCTAAACTAAGTCATCTGATTCAACACTTAGGTGGGTCATTTCACTGGGCACTTAAGAGACAACAGTCCTATATGCCAGACCTGCTTCAAGGGATGGATTTCTACAACCATGCTAATTTTGTAACTTTCATTGTATATTTATTAAATAATTGATGTTAAATTCTCCAACTGCAACAGTGGGATTTGAAATCAATGTTTCTGGTTTACTAGTCCACTAATTCAACCACTATTATACTATTTTCCTTCAATTAATGGAGATAAACAAATCCTGTGCCTATTGTAGAAAGGCTTTGCACTTTAAATACAAATTGTTCAATTTCATTAAATGAGCTTTATGCGTGTTTGTCTGGCACAGTGCAGCTGGCATCTTTGCCTGGTGCAGATTGGAAGGATTTCTGTGAGAGCAAATGATTTATTGAGTCCACTAAAATCTAGTCAAGATAAAATTACTGAACCGTAAGCCTATTCCTTGCAGCCTGTGGGAATAAAGTGAAATTGCAGAGCTTCGTGCCGAGGCTAAGATTAATGAAGCCAGACACTCCATTATTACACATTGAATTTTTATATAAAAGCAGCAGGTAGAACACAACATTTATGTACAGAGAAAATAATACGATTAATAGTCAGCAAGAGTGCAGCAAAAACACAGGAAATGTTAATAATGAAATCAGGACTGATTTTGAAGAAACTAAGGTTTTACAGAATCAAAGTGTATAGCCAGAATGTGTATAAAGGAACAGCAGGTTCCTTTATGTGTATAAAGGAACAGCAGATGCTGGTTTAAACCACAGATAGACACAAAATGCCGGAGTAACTTAGCGGGACAGGCAGCATCTCTGGGGTGAAGGAATGGGTGACGTTTCGGGTCGAGACCCTTCTTCAGACCGATTTCAGACCAGTCAGAAGGGTCTCGACCTGAAACGTCACTCATTCCTTCTCTCCAGAAATGCTGCCTGTCCCGTTGAGTTACTCCAGCATTTTGTGTCTATCTTTGTTTAGTTAGCATGTTATCTGTAACTTTTATCCATGATAATGGAACGATAATCACAGTACAATCACATCTTCCAATATGGACTTGATTTTATCCTAAGCTCTACTTCGCTCTTGCACTAAGTTCTGTTGATACTGAGAGTTATTTTCCTACACTGACCTACTGGCTCCTGGTTGGGCAGTACTCATCCTTGTCTTTCAGATCATTCCTTTAAACAATGCAAGATCTCTTTGATATTCCGGCCACTTGAAAATTTCCAGTTTTAATCACGCTATTACAAATGAACGTGTCTTCAGATCCATAGACCTCACATTTTGCTCTCTAAATCTCTCTACTCTATTGCCCACCTCCTCCTTTCGATGCACCTTCTAATTCTCCGACCAATCTCTTGGTCATCCATTACACCACTTCCTTATATGGCTCAGTGCCAAATTTGGAATCTTGAAATATTTAACTGTATTTATGGTTCTATAAAAATACAAGCCCTTGCAGATGTTATATTGATCAGTCATTAAATTCCTGTGGCTGCTTAACTGTTGCTTGAGGCCCTTAAATGCCCTCTTGTTCCTTTGAGCAAATGTAATAACTGCTGGTTACTCCAGGCATACAACATAACCAAGAACCTTAATTCTTGGTTCCATTCTGTATTTCTCAGCGTCTTTTCAAAAATACTTTAGAAAGTGTGCTTCCCAAACAAAATCCAGTACTACAGCTTGGGATTTGTCAATATTTTTTAGTCATAGAGTTCTTGCTTTATGCTCAATTTTACCTTGTACTAGTGTAGTTTTAATAGATATGTTCTTTTTAACAGCTTTCAACTCTTAACTTTTCCTTGGACAGATGTTAAAAAGGAAATTTAATTGAGAAGTTCATAATAACAAATGAATTTGGTCAAGTAAATATTCAAAAATTTTGCATAATGCAATTTGTGTTCCACGTTATGACAACTTGTTATCCGAAAGATAATTGGAAGCAGATTCAATAGTAGCATTTAAAATGTAATTGGCTAAGCATCCAAAAAGAAAATAGGTTATATGGCTACAGTGAAAAAGCAGGAGAGTGAGATTAATTGTATTTGCATCTCTTTTGAGTAGTTAATGTTGCCATAATTCAGTTTTCCAAACAAAATATAACATCTCATACTTCCATGAATCGTACTTGAAAGGTCATGGTTATGGTAGTAGCCTAACTGACTCCCTTATAAAACCCTTAACAAATCCATGTTGGCCGTCTCTAAAGAATACATATTTTCCAAGTGACTCCAAATCCAGTCTCTAATTTTAATTTCTACATTGTCTATTACTTTTGCTTCAATTTCTTCTTCTATCAAGTAGAACTGTTGCCTCTTTGGGGTAAAACTAGTTCTGCATCTTATTTGTTTTTCAGCTACTTCCTCTAATGTTCTACCATTTTACCCCCTTGTGATTTTGCCCAGTTTACCATGGGCAGCCTTTTTTATGATATTGATATAAACCTAAATCTGGAATCATAGGAACTGTTTTCCTTTAGATTGAACTTGATCATATAATTTCAGTTAGAGAAATGTTCATTTTTTAATATTAACTGAACCTGGCTCATTGCTGAATTGTATATGCCCTTCTTTCTTGTTGGCTTCAGGACACATTGTGAAAAGTATCCTGAGCACACTAAAGAATCTGAATACGTTTCAGATAGGAGCTGACCATTTTAAACTCAATAATGACCACAGTCAATGTTCTCTCTTTAAAACCATGTCATATATATTACTGTTTAAGAAGGAACTGCAGATGCTGGAAAATCGAAGGTAGCCAAAAATGCTGGAGAAACTCAGCGGGTGAGGCAGCATCTATGGAGCGAAGGAAATAGGCAACGTTTCGGGTCTGAAGAAGGGTTTCGACCTGAAACTTTGCCTATTTCCTTAGATGCTACCTCACCCGCTGAGTTTCTCCAGCAATTTTGTCTACCTTCATATATATTACTAATCATTACATTTGTATATATTACTAATTTATATAGTTTGGTGTGGCGGCTCCTAAGGGTCGTCCCATTATACTGCCGAACCCCTCGGCACAGGAGTGGTGCAGTCCGGAGGCGGTCCTTAGCCGGAGGGTATAAAAGGCAGGGTTTGGGTGCCATCTTCCCCTGGTTTCGTCTTCCCCTGAACCGGGAGGAAATAAAGTATAGTGCTTCTCAAACTGCGGACTACTTGCCTCATTCTGAGACCCACGCACTACATTGGTGACCCCCGACGCTCCATTGGCATCATGATGGAGACAGAACAAAGCCCTACCTCCTCACACGCCAGCCCGACCCTGTCTCTGGACGCGGTCTCCGTAAAACTGCCCAGCTTCTGGACCACACGGCCGCTCATCTGGTTCCAGCAGGCGGAGGCCCAGTTCAACCTGCGGGGCATCACGGTCGATGCCACCCGCTTCTATTACCTGGTGGGAGCCCTCGACCAGGATGCGGTGGAAGAAGTATTGGACTTCCTCGCAGCCCCCCCGGACAATGACAAATACCTCGGCCTGAAACAGCTCCTGCTCCAAATTTATGGACTAAGTAGGATGGAGCGGGCAGGTAGGATCCTGCATATGGGGGGCCTGGGCGACTGGCGGCCATCTACCCTCCTAAAGGAAATGGTGGCGTTACTAGACGGGCACACGGCGTGCCTGTTGTTCGAGTACACTTACCTGCATCTGCTGCCGGCCTACATTCGATTGCAACTCACCGACGCCTCGTTTGCTGATCTTCGGGCCCTCGGGAGGCGCGCCGACGCCATGTGGATGGCGCGCCCTGATGACGTCAGCGCGCTGGGCGTCAGCAGAGACGAGGTCGCGCTGAGGTCGACGCGCCGGGATGACGTCAACGCGCTGGCCGTCGGCAGGCACGCCGATGACGTCACCCCAGCAGCTCCCGATTTCCTCCGGTGGGGCGGGGGAGCTGTGGAAGGAGTGACAGCTCCAGCCCGACGGCCCGTTCGATTACCCCCAGCGGCAGTGAGGGGTACTGCACCTACAGTCCAGCGCCAGCAAGCTGCAGGCACCACCAGCAGGGGCAGGCAAGCTCAAAATAGCACGAACACAAGGAGCTGGTGCTATTTCCATCAGCGCTGGGGTGCTGCAGCACGACAATGCCGCCAGCCATGCACGTTCCCGGGAAACGCCTGGGTCGGCTGCCAATAGTCCCCGCGGTGGCCGGCCAAATTCACCGCCTTTTCGCTTGGGATCGGCGCTCCGGGACTCGCTTCCTCGTGGATACAGGTGCGGAGCTCAGCGTCCTGCCCCCTTCGCTGGCCGACATTCGTTCCGGTAAGCGGGGGCCCGTCCTCACCGCGGCGAACGGCAGCCCCATCCGCACATATGGACTGCGCATGGTTCCCATCGTGCTCGGCTCCTGCCATTTTTCATGGAACTTTACCGTTGCCGACGTCTCCCAACCATTGCTCGGGGCCGATTTTCTCCGGACGCATTCCCTCATGGTGGACGTCGGGCGTCAGCGTTTGGTCAACGCCACTACAATGGAGCCGATCACATTGCGCTTGGGTCAATCGGTGGGGCGGCCACTGGTGTCCGTGGACTCCCGATACGCACGAATCTTGGCTGCGTTCCCGGACATTCTCACTCCGCAGTTTCATTCAGCAACCCCCAGCCACGGAGTTGTACATTATATCCCGACTACCGGCCCACCCCTCCATGCACGAGCACGACGACTGCCACCAGATAAACTGCGTCTGGCACGGCGGGAATTCCGCACGATGGAGGCCTTGGGGATCGTCCGCCCTTCGAGCAGCCCTTGGGCGTCCCCACTCCACATGGTCCCTAAGTCAAGCGGGGGCTGGCGACCTTGTGGGGATTACCGACGGCTGAACGCTGCAACAACAGCGGATCGATACCCCGTACCCCACATCCAGGACTTCACGGCCCATTTGGCTGGGGCCACATTTTTTTCTAAAGTGGATCTGGTGCGGGGTTATAACCAGATCCCGGTTCACCCGGATGACGTACCCAAGACGGCTATCATCACGCCATTCGGGCTTTACGAGTTTACTCGGATGCCGTTCGGCCTCAAGAACGCTGCACAGGCCTTTCAGCGCCTCATGGACGGGGTTTGTCGGGACCTCGAATTCGTGTTCGTGTACCTGGACGACATCCTGGTGGCCAGCCGCTCGCAGCAGGAACACTGCGCTCACCTTCGACAGCTCTGTCAGCGGCTCAGCGAGCATGGTTTGGCCATCAACCTGGACAAGTGCCGTTTTGGGGTCAACGAAATTGACTTTCTCGGCCTCCGCGTGACTGCGCTAGGCGCAGTTCCCCTACCTGACAGGGTTGACGCAGTCCGTCGGTTTCCCCGCCCATGCACGGTGCGCGGCCTGCAGGAATTTGTCGGCATGGTGGCATTCTACCATCGTTTCGTGCCATCCGCGGCCCACATCATGCGGCCCCTGTATCAACTTCTGGCGGGTGGGCAGCAGAAGAGCGTTGAGTGGACCCACGAGGCGGAGGCAGCTTTCGACGGCGCGAAGGAGGCCCTTGCTCGGGCCGTGCTGCTGGTGCACCCGCGGGAAGATGCCCCGACTGCTCTCACTGTGGATGCCTCGGAGTCGGCAGTTGGTGCTGTGCTGGAGCAGCTGACGGGCGGAGTTTGGCGGCCTCTGGCCTTCTTCAGTCGGCACCTCAACCGCGCGCAGACCAAGTACAGTGCGTTCGATCGTGAGCTCCTGGCTCTGTACCTGGCTGTGCGCCATTTTCGTTACTTCCTGGAGGGCCGCCCGTTCACCGCCTACACCGGCCATAAGCCGCTCACTTTCGCCCTGCAGATGGTTTCCGACCCCTGGTCCGCACGTCAGCAGCGGCAGTTGGCTTACATCTCCGAGTACACCACAGCCATCCGCTACGTCAAGGGGAAAGAGAACCGGGTGGCCGACGCATTGTCCCGCCCTGCTATAAATACCGTGTTCGAGGTGGCGCCCGGATTGGACTATTCTGCTCTGGCGGCGGCACAGCTCACGGACGACGAGGTGCCCACCTACCGGACTGCCATCTCCGGACTCCGTCTTGAGGATGTCCCTCTCGGTCCTGGGGGTATGACAATACTGTGCGATGTGTCGTCCGGTCAGCCGCGCCCCATCGTCCCTGCCACCTGGCACCGGAGAGTGTTCGAGGTCATCCACGGACTGGCTCACCCATCAATCCGGGCGACAACGGCACTGGTGGCAGCTCGCTTCATGTGGCACGGTCTGCGCAAGCAAGTTGCCCATTGGGCTCGCACCTGCATCCCGTGCCAGACAGCAAAGATCCAGCGCCATGTCCGCGCACCTCTCCAGGAGTTCGGTCTACCTCACCGGCGGTTCGACCATCTCCACGTGGACATTGTGGGGCCCCTTCCACCGTCCCGGGGCATCACCCACCTTTTGACCATGGTGGACCGCTTCACGCGGTGGCCGGAGGCCATTCCGTTGGCTGACACCTCATCGGCTACGTGTGCTCGTGCGTTTTCCGCGCACTGGATTGCTCGCTTCGGGGTGCCGGCGCACATCTCCTCCGACCGGGGGCCACAGTTCACCTCCGAGCTGTGGTCAGCCATGGCTCGCTTGCTGGGGGTGCAGCTGCACCACACCACGGCTTACCACCCGCAGGCTAACGGTCTGGTGGAGAGGTTCCACCGGCAGCTGAAGGCGGCATTGAAGGCACGGCTCACCGGCCCGGACTGGATGGACGAGTTGCCGTGGGTCATGCTGGGCATCCGGACCGCTCCCAAAGAGGACTTGGCCTCATCATCGGCGGAGCTGGTGTACGGGTCGACACTCACAGTGCCCGGGGAGTTCGTGCCGTCGGCGCCGGAGCATCAGGAAACGCCCTCCTCCGCCCTTCAACGCCTTCGCGAGCGAGTTGGCAGGCTCGCACCCGTCCCGACATCCCGCCATGGGACATTTTGACCACACGTGCCAATGGCCCTCACGGTCTGCCCATACGTCTTCCTGCGCCGTGATGCCCACCGGACGCCACTTCAGAGGCCGTACGAGGGCCCGTTCCGGGTGCTGGAACACGGGCAGTCGACTTTTGTCCTGGACATGGGGGGCCGGCCGGAGGCCGTGTCGATTGACCGTTTGAAGCCGGCGCACCTGGACATTGACCAGCCGGTGCTGGTTGCCCAACCTCGGCCCCGAGGGCATCCCCCCTCACGACTCCCTCCACCTGTCACTCCACCTGTCCTCCCGCCGGCCCCTCGACCTGTCCCTCCACCTACGCCCCCGCAAGCCCCGGGATCTGCTGACTTCCGCACGCGGGCCGGCCGGGTCGTGCGCCCGCCGGTGCGTTTTGTGCCTCTGGTTCTGGGGGGGGGTCCTGTGGCGGCTCCTAAGGGTCGTCCCATTATACTGCCGAACCCCTCGGCACAGGAGTGGTGCAGTCCGGAGGCGGTCCTTAGCCGGAGGGTATAAAAGGCAGGGTTTGGGTGCCATCTTCCCCTGGTTTCGTCTTCCCCTGAACCGGGAGGAAATAAAGTATAGTGCTTCTCAAACTGCGGACTACTTGCCTCATTCTGAGACCCACGCACTACATTGGTTTATTTTTGGGATACAGTGTGGAAACAGGCCCTTCAGCCCATTAGGTCCACGTTAACCAGCAATGACCCATATACTAGTTCTAACTAGCGATAACTGAGCACAGGATCGCCCCAGGGTTGCGTCCTCAGCCCCCTATTGTACTCCCTGTACACACATGACTGTGTGGCTAGGTTCAGCTCCAATTCAATAATTAAGTTTGCTGATGACACTGTGGTGGTGGGCCTGATCTCAGACAATGATGAGAGGGCCTACCGGGAGGAGGTGGCTGATCTAGCACTCTGGTGCCAGGAGAACAGCCTCCTCTTGAACATCAAAAAAACGAAGGAGCTGATCATGGACTTTAGGAGGGCACATCATCCGAGGACGTACACTCCATTGAGTATAAATGGGGATCCTGTGGATAGGGTGAACTGTTTTAAATATCTGGGAGTCCACATCTCTGAGGATATGACATGGTCATCACACGCCTCAGCACTGGTGAGTAAGGCAAGGCAGCGCCTTTACCACCTCAGGCAATTGAGGAAATTCAGAGTGTCTCCGAGGATCCTCCAGTGCTTCTACGCAGCGGTGGTGGAAAGCATCTTGTCCGGGAACATTACCATCTGGTTCGGGAATTGCTCTGCCAAGGACAAGAAGGCTCTGCAGAGAGTATGGGAGTATGGGAACTTCACTCACCCCCCTGCAGGAACTATACAACAGGAGGTGCAACTCCAGAGCAAACAAAATCATGAGAGACCTCTTCCACCCCTGCAATGGACTGTTCCAGCCGCTACGGTCAGGCAAACGCCTCCGTTGCCATGCGGTGAGAGCGGAGAGGTTGAGAAGGAGTTTCTTCCCAGAGGCAATTCGGACTGTAAACGCCTTTCTCACCAGGGACTAACTGTACAGAACGTTTTTCCTTCTATTATTTATTATGTAAAATAATATGTGTGTTATGATTGTGTTTATAATTTGTTTGGATGTTTTGTTGTTCCGCGAGCATTGCCACTTTCATTTCACTGCACATCTCGTATGTGTATGTGACAAATAAACTTGACTTGACTTGACTTGACTTGACTCATACACTAGTTCTATCCTACACAATAGGGACAATTTACAGAAGTCAATTAATCTACAAACTCCATGTCTTTGGAATGTGGGAGGAAACCGGAGCACCCCGTAGAAAACCCATGCAGTCACAGGGGGAACTGCAACTGTAGTCAGGCAGTGGTGATTCCAACACTCCTGTATGCAGCAGAAACCTGGATAACATACCGATGACATCTGAAAACATTTGAAAAGTTCCATTAACGATGTCTTCGATGCAGCTTAAATATCAGCTGGGAAGACAGTAGAACCAACGTCAGCGTGCTGAATGAAGCAAAAACATCTAGCATCGAAGCCTTCGTCATCAAGAACCAATTAAGATGGGTCGATCATGTTGTTCGAATGGAAGACGTGCGTCTACCAAAGTAAACCTTCTACTCCCAGCTTAAAGAAGGCAAACGTAAAAGAGCCGTACAAAAGAAGAGATTCAAAGGCGCCTTAAAAGCCAACATGATGAATTGTGAAATTGACATCGACAATTGGGAAACCAATGCCAAGGACAGGAAACTGGCGAAACTGTCCTGAATGCCGAACTTTCAAGCCACCTGAGAGTCCATAAAAATAACAGAACGTAGACCATCATCCTCGACCTCGAGGGATAGTCACGAACAAACGGGTAGTCAGGATCAAATCCAGTTTCTGACGCCGTAATGCAGAAACTCCACTGCTGCACCACTGTGCCATTTACAGTTATTCTAGGTGCAACTGTAATGTGGAGTAATACCTAAGTTCACTAATTAGTTCATAACCTTTGGTGTTGCCATTACTTGACATTACTCATAACATCTATGTGCATTAAATTTTATCTACCATGTGAATAATTTCCCAATTCTGTTTATATCCTCCTGAATTTTATATATTCTGCATATTTTATAGTTAGAGTGTATTAATGTATATGCAAAGTAAAGTCAAAGTTATTAATTTATGTCAAATAAGCATTCTGCAGTCCTATGTTAGCATTATTTGCCTATTAATTAATGGCAGTGCGATTTTTAATTGCCATTAGTTAACTTTGACATCATGTGGCGTCTTGATAAAACTGAGCTTATATGTAGACAGAGAGTAATGTCACTTCTGTCACAATTGCACTGTGTATAATTGACAAGATGAAATGTTCTTCATCATGTCAATTACGAATAAGTGAGATGGTGCTATGCATTTTCATTTCCCATTTTTACAATAAACACAGAGATCAATACAATAATCAGTTGTTTTGATCAACATTGATCCTAGATCCCGTGAACAATATTGAATATTAGTAACATACTGCATTACTGTAATGATTTATCATATAAATGTTGTAATTTGCTTCTCAGGACCACAATCAGATAACATTTAATTACAGGCCACAGACATATCAGAACAGCTGATCAAGTGGCATATTATTTGGAGTTGTGGGAAGGAGTTATATGGGGAATTGCTTAGGAAGGGAATTTCAGAGTTTAATGGCTCATGAATGACACTGGTGGAGAGATGAAAAGTGGAGGGGGCACAGACAAAATTGAAGGAAGCAGATATTGTGGAAGGTTGTAGAGCTGTAGAAGGTCACAGAAAAAAGAACAACATTTAAGAGGCATGTGGACAGGAACCTAGCCATAATAGGTGAATTTCTAGTTGGTGTGTACGCCAGCTTTGCTCACAGGCAACTTTCCACTAATAGCAAGTTCAGGACCATGTTAAAAGGATGGAACCATGTCTTTCAGTCACAGGTTTGAAGTATATAGGGTGATTTCACGAAAGGTCACTGGATCATAGATCCTCACCCACGTGACCGCAAAATCTAACTGGGGTACAAGTGTCACTTCCGGTACATGTTATTGATGCTGAAAACGCAAACTTTCACACCCGTTAAAAACCGCGAAAACGGCCCGTTTTTGAGCTGTAAATAACTGTGCCAGTCGGGGTGACCGTGAGGCACAGTTATCTTGCTTTACAGTCCAGAAGATAGATAAAAACGAAGGTAAATACAAGAGGGAGCTGAAGGGGCAACAACAGCGGAAGTGGTTAGCGGACATTCGCCGTGGAGATATAAATATTGAAAATATCGGGAATTATCGCGTTTGCTCGCTGCATTTCATCAAAAGTAAATCATTATTGACGTTTTATCTTTATTCATTTGTTATATAAAAAGTTGTAAAAGTGAAAAATCCGTCAGTAAAATTGCAAAATCGCCCATGGTTCTAAGGTGGGTTTTAACATGCAAAATGAAAACCCTTCTGAAGCTACATTTACCATTTAAATAATCGTAAACTATCAATGCGTTTTGAAATAAATTTTACTCAGATGCAAGCTAAGGAATGGGATAATTGTCAGCTGTTAATTGGACAAAATCAGGACATTTAATTATTTGCCAAAATATATTTCTCAATGTTTCTTGTTTAAAGCCTGCACATTCACCCAAACTACTTATTTATTTTACTGACAGATTTTTCACTTTTACAACGTTTCATATAACAAATGAATAAAGATAAAACGTCAATAATGCCTTACTTTTGATGAAATGCAGCGAGCAAACGCGATAATTCCCGATATTTTCGATCTTTATATCTCCACAGCGAATGTCCGCTAACCACTTCCGCTGTTGTTTCCCCTTCAGCTCCCTCTTGTATTTACCTTCGTTTTTATCTATCTTCTGGACTGTAAAGTAAGATAACTGTGCCTCACGGTCACCCCGACTGGCACAGTGATTTACAGCTCAAAAACGGGCCGTTTTCGCGGTTTTTAACGGGTGTGAAAGTACGCGTTTTCAGCATCAATAACATGTACCGGAAGTGACGCTTGTACCCCAGTTGGATTTTGCGGTCACGTGGGTGAGGATCTATGATCCAGTGACCTTTCGTGAAATCACCCTATTGCTGTATGTGGTGCCTTTGTTGAGGGATGTGAACAATTCCAATATTTTGATTGTTTTCTTTATGCTCTGCAGCAAATGACAGTTCTCGGGCTTCAATTCCCAAAGATCCCTTCCAACAGCAATGATGTATTGGCTAAGCAACCAATTACATCATAGAATTCTGATAATATTTTGGTTGCATTGTAACCATTTTACCAAGTACAAAGTAAAGATTGGAACTTACTCTGATTAAAGTTGGATTTGAAACATCAAACAATTTTTAGCAATTATTTAACAATTATTTGAAAAATATTTTTAAATATTTATCTAAGAGAAGCATGTCACATTTTGTGGTAGAGAATCCACAATGCTCTAATATAGTGTTACCTATTGAGGTGCAGGGGATCAATAACAGGAGCCTCTGGATTTCCATGTTTAGCAGCATGTTCACGTGCTTAGCATACTTAGTTTAGAGATACAGAACGGAAACAGGTCCTTTGGCCCACCAGGTCCGCGCAACAGGCCAAACAATCCCCGTACACTTGCACTATCCAACACACACTAAAGACAATTTACAATTTTACCGGCCAATTAACCTACAAACCTGTACATGTTTGGAGTGTGGGAGGAAACTGGAGGATCCGGAGAAAACCCACGCAGGTCACTGGGAGAACATCCAAACTCCGTACAGACAACATCCGTAGCCAGGATCGAACCTGGGCCTTTGGCGCCGTGAGGCAGCAGTTCTAACGCTGCGCTGGAAGTTGCATTGAGTTTTCCAATACACCCATGGGGAATATACTGAGCACTAAAATGTACCCCTTACGAGGTTAACCAGTGGTGCTTGCATAATCCAACAAACTACAGCTGCTGACAGAGGGGAGAAATTAATCAATCCTTGAAGCCATAGTGTGAGTTAAGAAGTGTATCTTAAGAAAGAGGAAGCTGATTTGATTAACCAGCTGTTGTTTACACAAGGGAAGGATGTTTATCCAGGACTAAAGCTTCATCAGCTCTCTGATAGACAGCAAATCCCAGTTTGAAAATAGCAAACATCTGTAGTCGACCAGGACTGCAATATTGCTGTGTACACCGAACATCCTTTACAAACTACCTAGAGAAACAAAAAGCTGAAGGTAGCAGAATATTTAATTAAAATGTAATTTATTTGATCTTTGTGGGTTTTTTCTAGTGCTCAACAAGTTGAGGAAGCTGCTGCTTAACATAGAACATCAGTGGTAAATCCTACAGGACAAAGAAACTGATGGAAAATATTTTGACGGCTTCAGGACAATCTAACCGATGGCCACCCTTGAGCACCTGAGGGTGATATAGCTTATGGTCAGTCTTTGGGCAATGGACCTAATGGTCCCTCTCTGGACAACATCAGGACATTCTAACTAATGGTAAGTCTCAAGACTTCTCTAGGACAGTGAAACTAATAGTGAGTTTCTTGGCAGCTCCAGAATAATTTAACGGTTAATCTAAAGTGTATTCCCAAACAAAATATTGATTAATAACTGGACACGTCCAGTTCAACATGACAATTAATGTCTGGGCAAATCCAGTACAATGCAATATTCAGTCAAAACTTTCAACACTAACAGTACTACATTTACTGAACAATCCTATTAAGTTTATCTTAAATTTTTTACCATCACGAATAGCAAAAGAATAAAACGGATTCCTTTTTATTGCTAAATGCATGTTAAATTCCTATATCTGAAGAAGGGTCCCGACCCGAACGTCACCCATTCCTTCTCTCCAGAGATGCTGCCTATCCCGCTGATTTACTCCAGCTTTTTGTGTCGATCTTTGGTAAATTCCTGATCAGTTTACATTGATTTAAATGTTCACCACATTAGAATATAGAAACTAATGTAATATCACCACCAAGAGTTAAATAATTTAGTTTAGAGATACAGCATGGAAACAGGCCATTCGGCCCACCAAGTCATCGCCGACCAGCGATCCATATACATTAACACTATCCTACACAATCCATTAAATGTGGGCATCAGAAACTATCTGGTCCTGAGGTTTTGAATCACGGTCAACATAAATGTGTACACAAATTTTGCAGCATGTGAAACTTGTAATTTACATTGTTTATGAATCCATGATTCCATACCATACCATACCTACTTTTCTGGTATTTATTGAAACAATGATTCTGGATCATGTTAAAGCTGTCTAGTGGCTCTGAATCCGCCATCACAAAGTGCTCTAAGAATCTGGTGATGGTGCCCATCCACCCTCCTAGCCAGCCTTCATCCACTGCAGTTTGCCTACCATCGCAACAGGATATATCCAAGGATACTGTGGGAAGTGGAAAATAAATTGCAGGAGCCCCGGCTGAGATATATGAATCACCGTTAAATGCGGGTGAGGTGCCAGATGATTGGAAGGTAGCTAACATTGTGCCTCTATTTTAGAAGGAAGGAAAAGGATGAGAAATATAGACCAGTGAGATCAACTTCAAGGAGATTATGCTGATATATATGCATTGGGATAGACGGGCTGATTAGAAATAGTTTTATACAACATAGTTTCAATCATGGGAGATCATGTCTTACGAAGGTACACAAAAAAGCTGGAGAAACTCAGCGGGTGCAGCAGCATCTATGGAGCGTAGGAAATAGGCAACGTTTCAGGCCGAAACCCTTCTTCAGATGAATTTGATTGAGTTGTTTGAAGATGTTACCAAAAATGTTTTTGGGGTAATGTTAAAATCTCTTCAAAACTTAATACTCAAAAGAAGATATGTAAAATACGGGAGAGCGTAGCTTTAAGGTCAGAGGGTTTTTAACAGAGCTGTTTTTTACCCAGTGTTGTACTGTATGTGCATGGGATGCACTGCAAAAGATGGCGGTGGAAGTTGTCATGCCGTTTAAGAGACAATTACCCAGGCACATGAATGTGCAGAGTAATGGAGGGATATGGATCACGTGCAGGCAGATACAGTTAGTTTAATTTGACATCATCATTGGCACAAGCATCGTAGGCCAAAGGGCCTTTTCCTGTTCTATATTTTCATGGCAGGGCAGCGTGTAGCCTGGAGGCGACCTTTTCAGTGGCATTGTTCATTGGCAGTTGAATTTTTTGGAGAAGGCAGTAATTGGAGGCATTTTATACAAAGTTGGAGTGAAAGTTTCTAATTGCATTTGTTTTTAATTTTAATATTATTTTTATTTTTATTTTATTTTTTAATTTTAATTTTATTTTTAATAACTTTTGTTATTCCTTCAGAAATAGTTACAAATTAAGGTCATCAACAAGTGATGCAGTAATGTTGCAATCACTTCAAAACTTACTACTCAAAAAAATACATTTAAAAGGACAGATTTTCTACCCTGTTAATGCCAGCAGGATCATTTAAGGCCAATCTTGATTGTTAACATGGATGATGACAGTATAACTTTGCAATGTACACTTCCCAAGCCAATGCCATTTAAACTTCAAATCAACTTCATAGCCAAATTGTAAAAAAGTAATAAGCAATAGAAAATTTGGACCACTCCTGTGTTTTTCCAATACTCTTGTATGGTCTCTTGAGACATTGAATGAGGCCTTGGCTTAAGACTGAATGATTAAGATCTCCAAACGTATAATTTTCACATTACTGCAATGGGAATGCCAACATTAAATTTGGGCTCAAGCTTCTGAGCACCACTGATTTGGAACAATTCTCTATTTTCTCTGGCTTGTTTATCTCTGCACATTGATGTCCTGGGGTCTTTCGTGCGATTATATTGAATGACCAATGCCTCATCAAGTTTAGAAATGTTTGAATGTATATTTTTCCCCTCAGTACACAGGACAATGATGCAAACCTTTTAGCTTCTTTGACTGAATTGCATAGTTTGGAGGCTACCTTTTAACGCCACTCAGGTTGTTTGTTTTGAGAGATTCACAGCAAATAGTTAAGAGATGGTGAGTGGAGCTCAGATTTAAGATACTCCAGCATTTTGTGTCTATCTTTGGTGTAAACCAGCATCTGCAGTTCCTTCCTGCACATTCGGATTAAAGATAAGCAAACTGCAGTCCCTCCAATGGTCACTTGAGGGCATTGATGAGTTGTAAATGCAGATCACCGTCAGAACTGGTAGCAAAGGGCAGGATGGATAAAATAGACCTGCTGGTTCAATGCAAATCAGTGCTGACCAGTTTGATCAAAAACATAATTGCATTGAAGTTGGGAGAAACACAAATATTAGGCAAAGCTAATTAAACCTGGTAGGAATAAATATGTAGGAAGGAACTGCAGATGCTGGTTTAAACAGAAGATAGACACAAAAAGCTGGAGTAACTCAGAGGGACAAGCAGCATCTCAGCGAGAAGCAATAGGTGACATTTCGGGTCGAGACCCTTATTCAGATTAGTCAGGGGAAAGGGAAAGAGAGATATAGACGAGAGAGAGAGATAAAGAACAATGAATGAAAGATATGCAAAAAAGTAACAATGATAAAGGAAACAAGCCATTGTTAGCTGTTTTGTTGGATGAAAACAAGCTGGTGCGATTTGAGTGGGGGAGGGATGGAGAGAGAGGGAATGCTGGGGTTACTCGAAGTGAGAGAAATCAATATTCATAAAGTAAGCTGCCCAAGCAAAATATGAGATGCTGTCCCTCCAATTTGCATGTAGCCTCACTCTGACAATGGAGAAGACCGAGGACAGAAAGGCCTGTGTAGGAATGGGAAGGAGAATTAAAGTGCTTCACAACCGGGAGATCAGATAGGACCAGGCGGACTGAGCGAAGGTCTTGCCTCCATCCCTCCACCACTCAAGTCGCTCCAGCTTCTTGTTTCCACCTAATAAACAGCTAACAATGGCCTGTTTCCTTTATCAATTTACTTTTTTGCAAATCTTTAATTCATTGTTCTATATCTCTCGTTTCCTTTTCCCCTGACTAGTCTGAAGAAGGGTCTCGACCCGAAACGTCACCCATTCCTTCTCTCCAGAGATGCTGCCTGTCCTGCTGAGTTACTCCAGCTTTTTTGTGTCTATCTAGTAGAAATAAATGCGGGGCGAAGGAATTACATCAGATACATTTGGTTCATGCCCGCTTTCAGTCCCTACAGATACCAGAAACTCATTGTTACTGAAAGTTTGCAAAGGTTTTTGCTTCCATGAGCCCATCTCTATGGATAATATAGAAGAACAGTTGTTCTTTTGATCGCTGTGTATGTGTATGATTCACGGAGTCGCCAGTCAAAATCATCAGTGGCGGCGCCATAGAGTGTGGCAGCCTCGCCTGCAGCTGTTCGTTCTTCACCCTATTTTTAATTTTTAGTTTGGTAAAAAGTTTTGTTCTGGAGGCCTTTTAGTCTTTTTATGTGGGGGATGGGGGGCTGAAGGGGGAAACCATTTTTTCCAGTCCCTACCTGGGGGAGCATGCGTCCTTCCTCTGAGCCGCATCTTCGCCCCCTTCCTCGCGGCCTACCTGGTCACCGGGCGCAATGCACAAGAACATGACTCAAACCTGAAACAGGTCCTAGATCGTGCCAGGGAAGTAAATCTCAAACTCAAGCCTCTCAAGTGCAGTTTTCGGGTCGATGAAGTGACTTATGTGGGCCACGTGTTTTCAGAACGGTTTCGTTGTTGTGAATTCTTTGGAAGTCTGCCAGAGAGATCACGTTACATCTCGCCCCTGTATCTATCTTAGCAGCAACCTTAGTGTTGTTGATACTGAGCATTGTCAAGGGATCACTGTCTTAGCCACAGAATCGGGAATACAAGAATGTATGTTTTGGCCGATTTCTTGCAGGTGCTGCGGTTGTGGTTCTGCTGTTTCAGTCAGTGCCTCGTGGGAGAGTGTGTGTTCAAGTGCATAGAGAGATTGTTGTGACTGTGACCTGTTGGTACGGGCGCAGCAGCACCGGATAAAGTGGCCTTTCTTTTTACAATATTGACAAGATTTGCCATAAGCGGGGCATTGCTCACGAAATTTTGGGTGTGAGCCACTGCAATTACCACAGTTATTGACTAGATGACCAGTAATCCTCCCTGGGGGTTAAGGCGATTGTTGAGTGGTTAATGCTTGTTGTGGGGACCTATAGAAGGCATGGGCGTCATAGGCAGAGTGTGGCCCCGGTCCCAAGGCTTTGATATAGGTATCAGTGTATTATGCAACCCGGCAGGCACGTTCAACCTTATCAAGTGTAAGCTTCTCATCCCGGAGTAATTGGTTTCTCACCTTATCATTCAGGATGCCATATACGAGTCTGCTGTGGATGAGTACATCGTGGTCTTGGAAGTGGCATGTGGATGCAATGCTCTTAAGGACACCAATGTAGGATTCAACCATTTCGCCCTCTTGTTGGCTATGGGGAAAAAACTTGTGGTGTTCCATGATAACGTTGGTGCGAAGTTAGCACAGGTCTCCGAATTCCACCTCGTAGATGCGCCACTGTTCAGCAAGCTCACTGTTGAACACCAAAGAGAGTGGTGAAACTGTGGAATTCTCTGCCACAGAAGGTAGTTGAGGCCAGTTCATTGGCTATATTTAAGAGGGAGTTAGATGTGGCCCTTGTGGCTAAAGGGATCAGGGGGTATGGAGTGAAGGCAGGTACAGGATACCGAGTTGGATGATCAGCCATGATCATATTGAATGGCGGTGCAGGCTCGAAGGGCCGAATGGCCTACTCCTGCACCTATTTTCTATGTTTGTATGTTTCAAAGGATCTGGTCTGCGTAAGGAACTATCCATGATTCGATGTAAAAAAATAAACTAAAATAAATTCTGGCAAAATAGTTGGAGATGTGATTCAAGACTCTGACACCATGTTTATCGGCGACCCATATGAAAAACACACACTTGGTGAAATCCAACATTATTCCATTAAATACACAGGAACATTCAAACAGCCAGCTGCTTGCATCTGGCTTTACTGATTAGAGTGTCCAAGAAGGAGAGGGAGAGAGTCTTTATGTAGTACCGTAATACCATGCAAAGGGTGGCATGCACATATGTGTGGTGAAGGTTATAAATGGCATGAATTAATAAGAGTTAATCTACAGGCCAGGAGCAAGCAAGGCACTGGCCGGCACACCCATTTATGGTTCAGAGCAAAAGGTGACAAAGAGGACCAGAGTAGGAAAGAAAGCAAGAATGCTCCACATACCCCACACAACTATTGGTGGACCCAGGCCTCCTCCAACTTCTCATAGCAACAGCTTTTATTTGGAGAGGGTGAAAGGAGTCAAAGGCTAACTTGTTCAATGTGAGAATAGCAGTGAAGTCGAAGGATGGATGCATGGGGGTCGAATGGGATCTCAGTTCAAGGAAGAAGCAGAAGATCTTGGGTTGTGTCCATCAATTTGGACAAATCAATGTGTTCCATGATGGTCCCAGTGGGATCATTTATAGTTCTGGAACTCATATGGACCAGCACTAATCAGTTAAGCAGATACTGCAGCAGTTTTAACAGGGAGGTCACATTTAATTTTGGTGGGTAGCTGCCCTCAAGTGGGTGATAATGGTACAGCAGTTTGATTCTCTTATATTTTTAGTTCTACTCAATCACTTTAAGATCATTACAGTTCTGGTTGCCATATAATAGGAAGGGTGTCATTAGGCTAGAGGGGGTAAAAAAAAGATTAACAGGGATGTTGCCGGGACTGGAGGGCTTGAGTTATAAGGACATACTGTACAGGCTGGGATTGTTTTCCCTGGAGTGGAGGAGGCTGTGGACCTTTTGGAGGTTTATAAAATTATATAAATAGTATAGGTTTAAGGTGAGTGGGGAGGATTTTCCACACAAAGGATGGCGGGTATATGGAAGAAGCTACCAGAGGAGGTAGAAGAATAGATCCATGGATAGGAAATGTTTAGAGGGATGTAGACCAAATGCAGACAAACAGGACTGGCTGAGATAGGCAGGTTACACAAAAAAGCTGGAGAAACTCAGCGGGTGCAGCAGCATCTATGGAGCGAAGGAAATAGGCAACGTTTCGGGCCGAAACCCTTCTTCAGACTGATCGGGGGCGGGGGTGGGTGGGGACAAGAAAGGGAAAAGGAGGAGTAGCCAGAAGGCTGGGGGATGGGAGGGGACAGCAGGGGGGCTGAGGAAGGGGAGGAGACAGCAAGGATTTACAAATAATTCGATGTTCATGCCCCCGGGGTGCAGACTCCCCAAACGGAATATGAGGTGCTGTTCCTCCAATTTCCGGTGCTGCTCGCTGTGGCTGGCTGAGAAAGGCATCTTGGTCAGCATGGATGAGTTTTACTTAGGGCCTGTTTCCATGATTTATAATTCTGTGACTCTAACTCTAACTGTGAAGAGTACATAATTTTGGATGCTGGGAGCCTGTAGAAGGAGCTGAAGTTATCAGAAGCAAGCAGAAACAAAAACAGATCTTTGGATTACAGACCTATTAAAAGCTAATACATCAGAATAAGGACAGTTTACCAACCTATATAGAACTAAAACTACACCAGAAAAAAAGTATAGAATATGTTAAAGTAATCTGCTTGTTGGAATTCTCATATCAGAATCTGAAATAAACACACCTGGGATGAACCTTTTGGAGAAATACTGAGGCAGAGACTTATCCTTTTCCCGATGTTACTGTCTTTTTCGAAAGAGAATAGTTGATTTTGACTCGAGATATATTGTAATTTAATAAATGCACCATTAATGTTCTCCAATAAATTATGATGTCCATTGCTATTGGCAGTGTTCCCTCCAATACATTGGTTTAAAATGTTGGAATTGTTTTCCATTCACATTTGAACATATGGCAGCTTGGCTTATTTCAGGAGCACACTTGTCTCCAAATGATTTACGCTGGTGTTTGTATAGTCAACCTGTGAAATGCCTTAGCTCCGGAAACTATGAATAAACCTATCCTCTGAGGCATTCCTTTAAATCTGCCACTTTGACCAAACTTATAGTCACCCACCCTAATATTTCCATATGCATCTGAATATCCTATTTTATTAGATAACCTTCCTGTGAAGTGCTGTGGGATGATTTTACCATGTATAATACATGATATAAATGTGTCAAAAAGGCTGCATGGGGAATGATTTCCACACCATAACAGTAATTGAAGAAGACCGGGACTCAGTTGTGTTGAGCCCTTATTTCTCTGAACTTCTCATGACATTGTATTGGGGGAAAAAAAAGAAAAATCTTCCATATCTCTCAATCAGAACTCTCTTTCATTCAGCACGATTGAAAGTCTGAAGAAGGGTCTCGACCCAAAATGTCACATTCCTTTTCTCCAGAGTTGCTGTCTGACCCCCTGAGTTACTCCAGCGTTTTGTGTCAATCTAACACAATTGAAAGGGCAGGTTAATATGCAGGTGTATGACAGGCTAAGGAAGAAACATAAAGAACTGCAGATGCTGGAATCTTATGCAGAACACAAAGTGCTGGAGTAACTCAGCAGGTCAGGCAGCATCGCTGGAGGACATGGATAGATGACATTTTGGGTGGGGATCCTACTTCAGACTGCTGGTTAACATGCTGCTAGCCTTATGCTTGTTTATATGAGAGCTACAGAAGCACATCTGCAGGCTCCTGTATTTACGAAAGATAAAACTTGCATTTACAAAGCACCTTTCATAACCTCAGGACATTAATAGAACTCTTTACAACTAATAAAGAGTGCACAGAGCCAGGAGTACTCCAGAAATAAGCTAAGCTTCCACATGTTCCACGAGGAATAGCAATGTTTCAAACCAGCAGATCTAAGGGACCTCTGCCACTGTTAGTGAACATCTTATTTATTGGAGAATATTAGTGACACATTCACATGCTTACATATGCCGCATTTGCAAGGTCATCACCAACATAAAAAGCCATCTCAATTTCCATGTAAAAAAACTCCCATAAGAGCTTTGTATCAACATTCAGGTCATATTATCAGTGATTTTGATTGCGAAGTAAATATTGGCCTGCCCACCTTGCTCTTCAAAACGTGCCAAAAGACCTTCCACATTCATCCAAAAGTGTTTGATGTCTCTGAAAGCTGGAAAGGCTCCTAATCATATAAATCTGAGCTTGTGGTTCGGTTTGATATGAGCAAAGAACTCTGTTGATTCTAAGGTGCAGTCATGCAAGAAATTGCTTTTTTTTTAGGATGCCTAACAAGAAGCAGGAGATTTTTTTTTAAAAATGCAATAATTCAGCCCTGCTTCAAGGGCTAATTACCATGAAACTAAAGTACAGATTACACTTTAAATAATATTTTAATACTGAATAAATGCAGAGATAATGGGTACATTTTGACTCTGAATGTGAGTTAAACATAGGGACTGGTACTGGCAGCTGGCTTTATATATCCTGTGAATTTTACTGCCATTGCCTAGAATGGAAATAAGACTGGGAGAGGTACAAAATGATCTGCCAATTCACTGCCACCCATTTTGCAGAAATACACCAGGTTAAAATCTGCCCCAATGGCGTGCAAGTGTAAAAACAGAGGTATGGTGTGGACTGCAGCCCAATGTCTTGAACTGCTGCCCAGGACAAAGATCAGACACCATTTGAAGCACAAGAGCTAATGTTTGTGTCTAAAGAAATATCATCAAAAGCAGAAGAACAAGATTTTCAACTCATTGCTGTTATGTGTTACTATTTCCGATTGATAGCCACACGCAGCAGAGAACCTCGCTGCTGAACTGAAGCTGCACGCAGTCCTCTTTCTGTCCATCTTTGTTCTCTGTATCAGCATATAGAATAGAATGCTATTTATTGTCATTCAAACCTAGGTTTGAACGAAATGTCATTTCTACAGTTTTTTACATTACAAAACAATCCAAGACCCACACTTAACACAGTTTACATAAACATCCATCACAGTGAGTCTCCAACATCTCCTCACTGTGATGAAAGGCAAAGTCTTTATCTCTTCCCTTTGTTCCTTCTCCCGCGGTTCAGCAGTCCAACTGCAGTGTCGAGGCGAACTGGGGCTCCGATGTTAAAGCCCCCGGCGGGCGATGGTAAGTCCTGAGGCCGTTTAAGCCACGCGGGGCGATGTTAGGCCCCGGCTCCATGTCCTTTAAACCAGCGGTTCCAGCAGGAGAAGTCGCCGTTGCGGAGCTCGGAAAAAAGCGGTCTCCCGCTCTGAAGTTGGCCAGCTCCGCGATCTCAGTTCCGCAGGCTTTGCAACTGGAGCCCTCAGGTTAGTCCCGGCTGGAGGTCGCCGCCGGCTCCACGATGTTAGGCCCAACGACATCCGAGACCCGACAGGGAATAGTCGGGTCCCCGCACAGGGAAGAGATTAACGGTTTCCCCCACAGTACCCCCACCACCCCCCACATATACACAGCTAAAAAAATATAATAAAAACTAACCCAAGCCATACATTTAACAAGGCAAAAATAAAAAAAGACAGAAGACTGTAGTCGAGCCGCTGCCGTTAGGCGCCACCACTCCCAGATCATGTATTGTGATTAAAGTGAAATTGGCTGTCAAATTCAGAGGATTATGTGGGGCACCATGAATTAGGAATGTCCTGGACATGATGTTCTCGACTCAGTGCTCATTTTTCAGCTAATGGCCTGCTTCCTTTATCATTGTTACGTTTTTGGATATCGTGCATTAATTTGTTCTATATCTCTCTACATCACCGTCTATATCCCTCGTTTCCTTTCCCCCCGACTCTCAGTCTGAAGAAGGGTCCCGACCTGAAACATCACCCTTTCCTTCTCTCCAGAGATACTGCCTGTCCCACAGAATTTTTCCAACATTTTGTGTCTATCTTCGATTTAAACCAACATCTGCAGTTCCTACACATATTCACAAGGTTGGTCGCAGATCCTATGTTGCATTTATTTCCGTGGTTTTGAGCCGAAACAAAAAGGTTTAAAATGTCTCCAAAAGAACATGAATATGCACAAATATATTCCTATGTACGCATCTCCCATGCAGTCTTGGTATGAGCATCTGTGTCCCATTGTCCTGACAAGTCTGCCCTGTCACACAATCTTTCACTATCCAAGTTTTTAAATATTTTTAAGAAGCATTTAAAAATATTAATTCAACGTAAATCAACAAGCATTCTTTTGTCCTTTTCGTATTTTAATGTTTTTTTTTAAATTACGCTAATGCTTTTAGAACATTATAGAGCATAATTAGGTGTACTGTGGGGTGGGAAGATGGTTACAGGGGAAAGGGCCGTACTGGTAACTGTATATATTCCGTCATTGTCTGAAGAAGGGTCTCGACCTGAAACATCACCCATTCCTCCTCTCCAGATATGCTGCCTGTCCCGTGGAGTTACTCCAGAATTTTGTGTCTACCTATATTCTGTCATTCACAGGTAGACCACACTCTTGGATATGGAAGGTTGGCTGTATTTATGTTAGGTCGTTCTTTACATAGTATAAGTAATATTGTGCTCTCAGCTTCTCATTTATTATTAAAAACTTGTTGAGTTTGCACATTAATCGCCCATTTTCCAGAAAATGAATGGTCATTCATAACATGCAAAGCAGCCTTTTAACCGATACGATAATTGTCAATGAAATGCTAATCACTCTCTTAGCCAGAAAGTGAACAATTCCGAACTTGAGCTCAATTCCTTGGCAAAATAAATGTTAAATTTAAAAAAAAACTTCCTTTCTGTCTTTTTATTTTCATAACACCTCTTTTTCTCTGTCTGCTTTTCTTTCTTTGCCTGATATGACTCGATCTATCTGCTTCTTTCCCAATGTTTTAATATTATTGTTGTTCTTGTCATATGTCCCATTGCCCTCACTGTGCCATTATTCATGGCATCTCTGACAAATAAAAGCAAAATATTTTCACATCGAAGGAGTAAGTCTGACTAAGTATGCTGTGCTCCATGTACACAATGAACACAAACGTACCAGCAGCTTTAGCTTGCGATGGATTGTTTCACCCCATGCTTTCACCAGGTGTCACTGCTCACCCGTGCTCAAGCTGCGGAAGAAATGCTCAAATCTTCAGGACAGAACAACCCAAGATGGCCTCTCACTGATAGACAAACACGGCAGAGATGTTAAACAAAAAGCTTATAACAAAGCCCATTAGAAAATGGATTTCCCTTGTTAAATGAATAAAAGTAAATCTTAAATCATTTGAGATATTTTTCAGATCTCATATGTTTAATTTTAGATCTGGCAACAACACCTAAACTTCAGTAAAGTGCTATTTTATAGAATCATAAAAAAATATACTGCTGTATGTCATCATTTAGGTCATGGTAGCCACATCAGCCAAAAATGTACTATTTTAATTCATTTCATTTCCCAGCTCTTAGCCCATAACCCTGTAGGTTTTGGCTCTTTAAATATTAGTATGTGCACTTTCTTACAATTAATACAATTTGAAGTTTGCTTTGGCAATTGTATCCCTCAAATGGTTAACATTTTGCAGACACCATTGTTTTTTTATATGATAAGATCAGTCACATTTTCAGTCCCATTCCAAGTCCTCTTCACTCCCTATCCCTGATCCACTCCCCATCCCACTCCAGCCTTCCAGCCCTCTGTTGTCTCTCTCCTTCTCTACCCCCCCTCCTCCCCTGCACATTTTCAGTTGCATTTCTGCCCGAATGGTGGCCATTCCTCCGGTTGCACCTAAGCAATGGAATTATTCCCCAAATCTCTCCACTCCTCTGTCCCTCCTTTATGTTGCTCCATAAAATTTACCTCATCGACTAACCATGGATCTGATGCCAAATTTTGTTTATCCCTCTTGTGAAACGTTGGAAAGGGGACTTATGTTTTTTGCGTAGACATGAATCTTTTGTTACCGATTTAAATTTTCCCTGTTAACCTTCTGCCTTAATAATAATAATAATAATAAATTTTATTTATGGGCGCCTTTTAAGAGTCTCAAGTACAAAAATTTAGCAGGTAGAGGAAAAACATGTAAGGGGAATGAAATAAATAGTAGAGACATGACTAGTACACAAAGTAAAGACAGAATTCAATACAAAACACAATATGAGGCAATTAATGCACAGATGAAAAGGGAGGGGGGCGTGGGGCTAAGGATAGGCAGAAGTGAAGAGATGGGTCTTGAGGCAGGACTGGAAGATGGTGAGGGATACGGAATTGCGGATCAGTTGGGGGAGGGAGTTCCATAGCCTGGGAGCAGCCCTGGAGAAGGCTCTGTCCCCAAAACTGCGGAGGTTGGACTCATGCAGCATGCTTCCCCCGGAATAGTGCCCCTTTTGTATGGAATTGTAGAATCTGTATCCCTGTACCTGGGCCTCTTTCAAATAGCTGTTCGGTCACAGGGTTTTTTTTCTCTCCCTTTCTGCCCTGTAATCTTTTTTCCTCCCTTCTATATTACAAAATAACCCCTCGCAAACTGACTCTTCTTTAAGGAAAATTACAGCCTCGTAATAAAGAACTAAATGATTTGCTCTGGTTTCTATAACCCTGCACAAACCAAGCAAATTAAAATAAAACACTGCGATATTCATCTCCAATCGGAGCGGCAAGACTGTTATTTATATTACTGCCAAGCCAGCAGAGGGAACCATAATTTCTGTCTGACAGCAACTTGGGTCTGTGCCAGTTCTTGTTGCCAGGCAAAGCAGGGGAGCGGCCTCTGTTCACAAAACAGGTTCCAGAGAACCTAGAAGGTGGGAGTGGTTGGAGAGAAGTGGGGGTAGGGCAGGGTGAGGGGGTGCAGAAAGAACAAATGAAATAGATTCATTGCCCGCTCGTTGTTTTATCTTAAAATAACACAATGTCCAGCTCAGCAACCTCCGCTCCTGCCGATCTTTCTTAAAGCTTTCCTCTGCCAATTGTTTTAATTATTATTTTTGAAATGTTATTTAAGGACACAACAAAAGGAACAAATTTAAATAAGCACTCTTTGTGCCGGCAGCCAGTTTAATTACTTTTGAAGTGCTGCCACTGTCACCCTTTGGGAAAATGTAGCACAGCGAAATCCCTCAAATTGACCCGAGTTGCACCAGTGAATTATTATAAAGGGATACATTTATGTCCAGAGCACCATCCCAAACTCTCGTTCAAATATGGCCTGTCAGTTTTTTATTTTTCCCAAAAGAGCAGAAGGGTCTCAATATAACATCTCAAAAACACTTCTATGTATTTAATACCTATCGCAACCTTCAAGCGTTCTTTATAATCATTGAATATTTGAATTGTACATTCTCCTGAAACGCACCGACAATTTTGTGAAAATGGGTAAATATCCTTTTTTTTTGTTTGCAATGACGTTGGTTGAAAGATGATTATTAGGTGGGACACCAGGGAGAAATCTGCTATACTGAATGAACAGATGCTTCATGTAACTAAATATAGACATGTAACTAATTAGGTCTTAGGTATCAACGTAAACCCCTTCCTGTAGCCAACAATTCCAATGTTCTCTTCGACAACTATTTGGCATTGATCAAGGTTGGAAACAACTTTGCTATCATTTATAACTGATGTAAACTTTGATCACACACCAACACCGTCAGTGTCCGCTTATTTCTACCCTGCAATATCTACATGGTTCCCTGTCTAGACTGTTGCTGAAACACTCATCCATGTTTATGTTACCATAGCACTTGTCTATTCCAACAGGCCCAGGGAAAGCTTCCCATTTTCTCTCTTTCATAAACCTGAGGTAGTTCAAAACTTTGCTGGCTGTGTCCTAACTTGCATCAAACCCTGGTGTTCATTATTTCCATGTTTGATGGCGTGCAGTGGCTCCTGGTTAAGCCGGATCTTCATTTATACAAGAATCCACTTTATTTTCAGTTTACCTCTTGACCACTTGAAGAGCTACAATTCCTCTAACTCTAAAATGTTCCAATGAATACGCTCTCTTCAAATTCTGAATTCTTGAGCAATCCCACATCAACTGGCCTAACACTGGTGGCCATATCTTCAGCTTCCAAGGCCACAAAATCTAATATTTTCCCCACTATGCATCACTCCCTATATATAAAGTGATCATTAAACATAATTAGTCTTTAAATGCCCCTGTGAATGCTTTGAAACATTTAACTTTATTAAAGGCAATTTATAGATATGAACCACAGTTGCTTTTTATTGAAATAGAAGCATTATATCCTCTATGTCCATTTCAGAGTGCAGAAGGACCCTTGGTTCAAGATCTTTACAGAGTAATACCACTGTCAACAATACAGTGCTTCTGAGGTACAGGAGTGCCAGTGTGATTTATGTATTAAAATCTCTGGAGTGGAACATAGAGAAAAGAATGTAGTCTTCTGGTAGCAGAACAATAGGCACTAACTCAAATTCAAGGGTGGTTTAAATAACTATTCCTTCATATAAAGGCTACCAGAAACCTTGAATCCCCCCCCCCCCCCATAAATTATTGAGGTTTGGGAAAACAGGAAATGTCAAAACTGAGCTTGATTCATTTTTATTGAGGATTGGTATTAAATCTCACAGAACTGAAAGGGAAACATAGTAACGGGCCACTGATCAGCCAAAGGCTAGAATGGCAGAGCAAACCGAAAAAGATGAATGGCTGCTCCTTCATGTGTTGGACAATGGATTCCACTGCTCTCCAGAAGTGACAATGTTCTCCCCAAATCTGAATTCAATGGTTTATTTGGTGAGTACTAAGTTTCTTGCTCTTTGTAACATACCTTGAGTAGTGAAGAACAATCCATAACACTCTACGATTGGAGGTCAAACCCAAGCAGATGGAAGAGAAAAATTAGGGGAGATGACCAAATGAACATTCAAAGGGGTGTGCTTGGAAGGTCAGGGATAGTGAGGTAGGGAATGAAGGAGTATGTGTTAAGCAGTATTGACATAATAAAAATAAATGCCTGGAGAAATGTTTCAGATACAGTGTGATAAGCATGAAGACTTTTGTCATCGATGATAGAGCAGAAGCCTTGAATCCACATTGGAAAAGAGCTGGAGGAACGAATCATGTGGTTAAGGATTCCAAGCTTAAAGAGGCTGGAAATGAAAGTCACAGCAAGCTATTTCAGTCAACCTAATTGACCGAATATGTTTAATTCCCGGATAGACAAGGACGTACCTGGTGTATTAATATCCTCATCAGCACCTACTGTCTGAAAGCGCAAGTGGCATTTCTATATTCATGAACAAAGAGTTAATATTTTATGGTTGGCTTTCAATTTATTTATGAGTGTGAAGAAAGTTCTGTGGAAAGCTGCTCACGCCCATTCATTTTGCAATAATGTATAGTATTGGTCATCAATGCAACTAATCAAATCATGGGGCCTCATTCACTTAATTGAACTAAGTTGCTAAATATAATGTTAAGTCAGAACATATGCCGAGCTAGTCTCAGCTTGTTCATCCTACTGTTATTTTTAAGTCAACATTTATCTTAGATCCCCTGCTACCAAATTTCAATAACTTAAAAATACATTCGCACAAGATATATCTTGCTTTCAAAGACCTGAACCTTTCAGGATCGTTCATGTATAAATTCAAAGCTGAGGAAAGTGGTTATTGGTTGGAAAGTTTCAAACAAAGAACAAATGGAATAATTAAAGGCAAGGGTAAAAAAAGGAGCTCAGGTAGAACTTGGTTATCTCAACGAACTGGTGCAGAATATGAGCTGGTGATTGAGCAGGTGGAATAAGAGGGTCCAACATTGGATGTATAACTACAAGGATGGTGACACAATTGAGGGTTAATGTTAGAATAAACATCATCCCTATTTGCCAGTTCTGCTTCTGCACTGAATGACCCCAGGCATTGTCTATAGAGAGCAGTGAGCTGACTGGCTTCATACGTTGTGATGAGACTCTCTACAATGTGACAGGACTTTCTATGACATGTGTGGACAGGGTCATATCAAGTCCTACCCCTTTGTTGAGAAAAATCTTTTGACAGCTGGTTAAACCATGCCCTTTGGTTCATCTGACTGTCAAAGCTGTCAAAACACTGTTAAATAATATATTAAAAAAAAAACGAAAATGTAAAAAAAATTAATGAAGTAAAAAAAACAAAAAAGTTTGTTTATGTAGATGCCCCCTGGTAAGTGGAGGGGGATTCTTTCCATTTTATTGTCGATAGCTCAATTATAAACTGTCCAGTGTCAAAATGAAGCCATGATTCAGATTCAGATTCAATTTTAATTGTTATTGTCAGTGTACAGTACAGAGACAACGTAATGCATTATCCCACCCCATCCCACCATGAAACAACCACAACACAGCTGATTGCAACTCCATCACATTCTCGTTCAACGCACACCTGCACAGAAATGCCAAAACCGTTCAAGTAAGGAAAGTAATATTGGAAAATGATGATGAGTATGGTGTGTAATTTTGGGAAGCTACTGCCTCAAGACAGAAAACCCAGACCTAAAGAGCAGATGATGGATGTGGAGATTGCAGGAGGTTCCACAACCGGCTAGCGTCGATGACATGCGCAAGTTCTTTGGCACTGTAATAGCTATCAGTACCAATCACAAAAGACCCCACTCCTGATAGCAGAGAATACAGATGACCTCCTCAGAGAGTCAGTGCCTACTAGAAGGAACACTCTGAGGACCTCGTATGGATGACTGTCCTCAACATGAACGTTTTAGCCCCATCCCACAGCAAGATATTTCTGCCAACCTCACTGACCAGCACGAAGTAAAGACGATCATATATCAATTAAAAACCCTTGGGTTAGACAATAGACAATAGGTGCAGGAGTAGGGCATTCGGCCCTTCGAGCCAGCACCGCCATTCCATGTGATCATGGCTGATCATTCTTGATGAAATCTTAAAACTCGACAGCAAAAAAGCTTTGATCACAAATTCACAATTACATGTGCGAAGAGGAGGATAGACCTGGAGTCTTCAGCAATGTTGTCATTGTGACTATCTTAAAGAAAGGAAATAATTCCAGTTGTGGTAATGAGATGTCTCTGCTGCCTGTCATGGCCAAAGTTATCATCACATTGACAAAAAGCAGATACAGGGTAGCTAATTTTCTTGGGCAGAATATATTTTTCCAGGTGCTTTTGCCAGGAACAAAGACAGATTAAGGCACTAATTTTATAACCTGGTATGTGAAATTGGCAGGAGCCAATTAGAAATACTAGAGAGTAGGTTAAAGGATAGAATATGGTCAATAGCTTCAGAAGGTTTTTACACAGAATTATAGATACCTAAGTAGACGCAAAATGCTGGACTAACTCAGCGGGTGAGGCAGTATCTCTAGAGAAAAGGAATGGGCGATGTTTCGGGTCGAGATCCTTCTTCAGACCGATATCAGGGGAGGGGATGGGACAAAGATAGAATGTAGGTAGAGACGGTAAGCAAAAAAGCTTTGCTCACAAATTCACAATTACGAAGGGCCGAATGGCCTACTCCTGCACCTGTTTTCTATGTTTCTAAGACCAGTGGGAGAACTGGGAAGGGGAAGGGGATGGAGAGAAAGCAAGGGTTATCTGAAGTTAGAGAAGTCAATGTTCATACCGCTGGGGTGTAAACTACCCAAGCAAAATTTGAGGTGCTGTTGCTCCAATTTGCGCTGGGCCTCACTCTGACAATGGAGGAGGCCGAGGACAGAATGGGTCTGGGTTAAGACGTGGTCATAGAGTCGGAGGGAAGGAGGAATCACAGAGGGGGAGCAGTGAGAGGGGATGTTGCCGAACTCTCGTCAGAGAGAGGAGGGGTTGGGTTACAGTCCAGAATATGACTGAGGAAATGGGTTATATCCATATTAATGGGATCCTGGGGTTGCGTTACAGACTGGAATATGATTGAAGGATTTGAGTGCTTTATATCGGGAATAAAGGAATGAACCAATTACTGGTACCTGGTCAAGATCTCTAACGGTTTGTAAGATCTGGAACGCGATGAAGGTTGCCTGGTTTGAATGCCGAGTAAATGAATTTCTTTCTCGAGTAGCAAACCAGATTCAGGAGTTCAGTTAACATCATAAACCATAAAAGTGACGTTTGAATAGTCTAAAATAGTAATTTGAACCTTATAATGAGATTACAGCCTTGGTCTGACACTCAGGCATCTGTTGTTTTTCTAACATATAACGCAAACTGATCCTTTGTTATCAAGCACTGCAGGCACAGACTGCTGTAAGTTGCAGATGATATTAATGAACCTGATGCCATTACTGCAGGTTTACAGACAAATTACATTTGATAATTATATTGTACAAGGTTTTTGCCTGGCACATCTGTCATGCTTCAAACATAACACTGTATATAACATCAACAAATCATATCTGTACAATCATAAAATAATATTAAAAGTGGAACAAAGCCATTATTTCCTATTATTTTATGAGATATAAACCAAACATGGTATTGGAGAGGAATCAAAACCATTGTCAGGAAGACCTGTACAGCACTATACTTAAAAACAGAAAATACTGGAAATAAACAGCAAGTCAATCCGCATCTGTGGGGAAAAAATAACCTTTGTTACAATTGTGAAGGAGTGAAAATCAAGTTCAAGTTCAAATTCAAGTGAGTTTATTGTCATGTGTCCCTGATAGGACAATGAAATTCTTGCTTTGCTTCAGAACAACAGAACATAGTAGGCATAAAATAAATGTAGACAGAAGGAACTGCAGATGCTGGTTTACAAAAAAAGGCACAAAGTTCTGGAGTAACTCAGCGGGCAGACACTATCCCTTAGAGAACATGGGTAGGCGATATATCGGGTTGGGACTTCTTCAGACTGATTTTAGTAGAGCTGAGAAAGTTGGCAGAGAGGTGGGGGTGGGGCAAAATAATCTTGTATAGCAACAGGGAGAACAGAGATGGAGATGTCTCTGATAAAGTAAAACCCAGGGTAAACACGAGGATGAAAAAAGACACAAAGTGCTGGAGTAACTCAGCAGGTCAGGCACCATTTCTGAGAAACATGAATTTAGGTGAAGTTCAGTGACGTTGACCTGAAATGTCACCTCACTTTTACCCTTGCACTTTGTGTCATATTTGTAAGCCAGCATCTTCAGTTCCTTGAGTCTCCATCGAACGTGAGGATAATTGTAAACAAAGTTATGGCATTTTTTGTTTTTATTTTCTATTTCCAGGTTCTGTAGTTTTTTTTAAATTTTAAGCACCCTGTTGTTTTGGGCCAGGAAATTGTAATTCAAATTCAACAAAAGATAATTTGGAAAGGAAAACAGTGGACTTAACAAAAGTTCCATTACGTAAATAACATAATTTCATTTCATATCCTGCATGCACCTAATGCATTAATCCATGGAGGTTCTGAGACATGGCAGTGCCATTCATAGACATGTAGTGCTCATCGAGACACCACATTCAGGATTGAGGATCAAGCATATATCGGCAATTATTCATAGTACTTCAAAATACTTGTGAAGCTTACTTCAATGTTTCCTGAAGATTTTGTCTTTCTGGGACCTAGCCAATAGTCAATAGTCTATTTAATTGTCATTTGGACCCCTGGAGGTCCACTCGGGCGGGAGAAGTCGCCGTTGCAGGAGCCCTGAAAAGCGGTCTCCCTCCAGGGAGCCGCGGGCTCCCGGTGCCGCCGTCCGCAGACCCGCAGTAGCAGCCTCCGCATCAGCAGCAGCAACGGCAGCAGCAGCGCTCCTCCACCGCTCCACCCGCTCCGGTCTCGGCCAGCTCCGCGACGGTGAGGTGCGTCTGCACCAGAGTCCCCGGCTTCTTCTGTTGGAGGCCGCTGTTGCATGTGACTCAGGTCCCAGCAGGGAGATTTTCCCCCTCCCTCCCACCCCCACCCCCACCCCCCCCACACACACACCCCAACATAAAATTACATAAAACATAGACCAAAAATAATAAAAAACGGGACGGCTGCAGAGGCCGCTGCTGACCAGAGTCGCGCCGCCTACCGTATTGGTCTTGAGCCAGAAACCTGCCTTAAGGGCCTGTCCCACTTATGCGATTTTTTTGGGCGACTGCATGTGACTGCCGCAACATTTTCAACATGTTGAAAAAATGTTGGCGACTGTGGCGACAACGTTTGCTGTTGAAGGTTGTTGTAGGTGCTATTGTAGCTTGTCACCAGGTGTCGTAGGTGAATTCCATTAAAACTAGTCCCTGGCAGTCGCCTAAAGAGTCGCTGAAGTGGGACAGGCCCTTTAGTTACGATCCCTTTTAAGCAATATCTGACCCATGCCATCTTTTTCCCCCACCTCTTTTCAATCCCATAGTCGCTGAGCTTCACCCTGGTCTCATGCAACTGCATCAACACCCACCCTGTACCCTCACCCCTCCATAAAACGCTGCACTTTTTGCGGTCTGGATTTTACAACAATGAACACTGATATTAAATCACATGCATACAAGTGCCACTCCTTTCCTAGGTAAATGTTACTGTAAAGGCTTTCTAACAGCAATCAACATCTAATTGAGTTCAGAGAAAGCCTATTATTGTTATTTGCCCACAGTAAACAGATGAGCAGAGGACATGAAGGGGCACAATTGGTCCTCAATATAAACAGGGTTAGCTATACAAGCCATACCATTGCTGCAGGAGGTCCAAAGCACTATACAGCCAATTATATATTTTTGAATTATTACCACTACTGCCCTCTCTTTCTTCCGATGCAGACCCTTGGGATCAAGGATTTGTTTCCTCTATCCATCAGGTAGATTTCTTGTTTTAAAGAGCTCAGAATAGTATGCATGTTTCAGGACTCTGGTGTTGAATATGTGATAAACATGGCATGCCTGTTGCAACCAACTGTATGTAATTTAGGCCTCAATGCTGTGGATATTCGACTGGGAGAGAACACTGAAATGCTGCCAGTTGATTTGGATGGAAGGAAAGAGCATGGATGTACACTCTTCCATGCTTGTGCCTAAACAGTAACCCATGTCTTAGAACCATCAAGAAGGCAGTGGATACTGGTGACTGGGAGAAAATTAGCTTTCTGCCAGGTTTAAGATAATGATCTTCAAACAATATATCTTCCTTTCTTTTACAAAGCTGGCTGTTAATTTGCACTGAGCAAATGTTCCATGAGCACCAGTATGAAATGTGCAAATCATTTGTTTAGCGCTAATAGCTGAGGAGTAACTATTGCACTTACACCAAGAACTCTCCTATTCATCAAATACAATAAAACTCTGATAACACAGCATCGGAAATTGTGATGGTCCAACATTTACTTCTCTATTAGTCTAGAACGTGAGCTGGGTATGCAGCTGGAGCCGGGCTTCATAGCCCTTGTAGCTTTTCCACTCACTGGAAGATTTATTGCTGTGTAATGTAAAAAAAAAGTGAAATGATAGTGTTTGGGTATTAGTAGTAGCCCCCCTTGGTCGTGACTGACCACGGGTGATGCATCCTAGTTTGTCGGATGCAAGCTTGGGCGACGTCATATGGAGGACAGGCTGTTGCCCATGCAGCACGTCCCCCCTCTCCATGTCACTGATCGATCCAAAGGAACAGCAGGGCCGTTGCAGTTTGGCACCAGCGCCATCGCAGGAGCTGCCAGAGCGAGGTTGTAGACAACGACGAACTGCCTTAGGGGCTCCGACTCCGGATTTTCTTGAGGTTTATTCCTGGAGCCTTTTCCATGATTGGATATGGCCACTAGGCAGTGGAGGTTTTAAATGAGAGTTTTCCCTCTCCTAGATGGACTGACTTCCCAGGATGACGAGCCCCATCTGCCCGAAACTCGTGGGGGCGGGAGCGTCTACCTTCCTGTGCAGATCTATAGCATCTGCCCACTGCTCAGAAAACTAAAATATTATCTAGATGTAAAAGATCCCTTACTACTTTTCAAAATAATAGATGGAAAATTCTCTTGGTGTCCTGGTCAATAAAATTGCTGTTTGTGTTGAAAGGAAATTCCCTGACAGGACTTCTATATTAAAACAGTGATTACACATGAAAAACATTTTATTTTGGACGGGAGGGTCTACCTTCCCGTGCAGGTCTATAGCACCTGCCCACTGCCCACTGGATGTTGCTGCTATTAATACCCAAATAGTCTGGTAAATCTGCTGGTCCAGCAGTATCAAAGTCCCAAGGGTGTTGGATTATCAGACTTTTACCGCAGTACAAAGAGATCATTTCTGTTCACGTGAGAGGCCAGAAAAACTTTTGTTTAACCTTGTGTCCAAAAGGCTGATTCCATGGCAAAACAGTCAAGGCACATGCATGAGGCTGCAATTGAGCTCATAGGAGATCAGAGATCTCAGATTAGGGTTTGAACTTCATGGTTTCAGAACCAATATTGTTATCAAGCCCTCCAACAAGGGGAGGAGTATGAAGAAGGGTCCCGGCCCGAAATGCCACCTATCCATGTTCACCAACCTTATGCATGTGCTTTCACTTTTTTTGTTATGGAAGGATATCAAGAAATAAGAATAACATGGACATAGTAACTAAAGCATTCCAAATCCAACTCCTAGTGTCTAACTGTAATACTTTCAATTGCTCACATTATTCCTCTGATGCTATTGGAAACAGATATCAGTGAGCTGTCAATGCACTCCAGGACCCGGGTAAACTTGTTCTGATGCAATATTGCTCGTCATCGCCATCGCCATCTGAAGATGCTGGAGTACAATTTCCTGTAAGTAATTGATACTCAATCACTTCAACCAATGGCTTCAGGCTTCGGGCCAAGGATTTTTTTCTTTAGTAGGCAAATCATTCACAGTGTGTGTCATCCTGATCCCGTACCCATTTGATGATGCAGCATGCAAATTTCCAGAAGAGGTTGACAACTAATGATCAGAGTTTGCAACTTCAGTAGAATTCACTCCGACTGCCTGTACTCTTGTTGCTGTACAAGTTCTGATCATTTGACTGAGCGATGGCCAGCCAATTCACCTGAAACTGCCGTCATGCACATATTTGATTTTACTTGCTCTCTTCTCTTGTCACTTCCTCTGATTGCAGCCCGGATTTTAACAGGAATAATTTCAGCATAGGTCGTTTTTGTGGGACCAAAATATTGGCAGACATACACATTTTGACTGCTTCATTTCAGTTTTTGACGCTTTATAAGCTTAAATCCCAGGCTGTGATTATGTTTTGGCTCCATGACATTCTTTTACAATGTTAGATTTAATCAGCATATGTTATTGTCCATAATTTAAAGCTGTGATACCTCATTAAGTTAAATTCCTGAGATTGAATTTCAGGCACTGTTCAATATCAAATATGGAGAGAATGAACTGTTGCCTTAAGAGAAATGGACTCATTATCACTCACAATATTCAACAAATTTTATGGTTCCTGCCAAGAATTTGCTGGAAATCTTAGACTGTAATTTAAATTTATAACTGTGTAAGGTATTTGAACATTTAGAGAGCATTCTTATGCACCATTTCATAAACTTGTATAGATTTATATGATTAATTACCTTTTTGCCTGTCATTCGATTGCTGTTTGCAGATGCTTTGTTTATATAGTGAGTCCTAACTGCATAGCCAAGTGTAACTGGGAAGAGGGAGTTACTGTGACAGGCGTGAGAAGACTAAATGAATGTCAGTTGAGATACAGCCAATATGCCAGAGTTTTGGTGGTGGTTCAGTCATGTTATAACAGAGCCTCAATTATCTGCATTGCCATTGCTCACATTCCTGAATATCTCTGTAATTTTTCCTGGGGCTCTGAGTAAGGGCTAGGAAACGATCAATACCATGGAGCTGATTGAGCAGAACAATGGGAATTAATGCATGTTCAGGAGAACATACAACCTGAGACCTGAGAAGGGTCAAGTGCTGGAGAAACTCAGCAGGTGCAGCAGCATCTATGGAACGAAGGAAATAGGCAACGTTTCGGGCTGAAACCAAGGGTCTAGTTTGATCTGATACAATGTGGCATAGGGTTGCCAACTGTCCCGTATTAGCCGGGGCATCCTGTTTTTTTGGCTAAATTGGTTAGTCCCGTACGGGACCGCCCTTGTCACGTATTTGACTGCTACTACTCGGGTCGAGGAGACTGTCGGTCTGGCTGTGTCCGGCCCCACCTCACCCGTCCCGACGTAGTGCAGCCCATGGAGTGCAGCAGCAGCGCCTCGGCCGTGGCCCCGTCGGTCGGCAGCCTGGCCAGCTGTCCGACCTTTCGAACCTTCGCCTACTGCCGACACCACCACCCCTCCTTCTCATGACCGAGCATCGGTTCATGAGTTGGATGGGGTGCTGGACTTTGGGTCTCCTCAGCTGGCCCGCCGGCTGGGCTTTGTGCGCAATCCAGCACCCGGGCGAACTCATCATTCACCCAGCCACGGCCAAGTCGGTCAACAAATTGCCTTCAGGAAATATGTCCCTTATTTTGACCTTTTGTCCCTTATTTGGGAGTGAGACAGTTGGCAACCCTAGTGTGGCATGGTCTATGTAACAATGCTGAGATAGGACAATGCTGTGAAAACCAGTGGTTGGGTCAGTCATCTTTCTTCCTTTTGGCAGATTCTTTATAAATAGAGAAGTTAGCATATTATTTGTGGGTTTGTCCATCCCTCTCTGATTGCATCCAGGTCCCATGAGATATTTTGCTATTTTAAAGATGCTATTTAAATACAAAATGTGTTAAATACAATTGTTGTTATGGGTACTATATAATGCTCATCCCTGCTTGCACAGACCATTTCACACCAGTCTGTGGCACATCAACATCGAAGTGAATTGGAATAAAGTACGTGCAACACGTTACTAATATAATAACTTAATACTTACAGGATAATCTAACTTTCTGCAATTGACAAATCCTACTTGTGAATTTGTTGCTGTCCCATCAAGTAGTTAAAACAGGCACCTGCAAATTTTGGTTTTATTTGCTTCTTGGATTTTCTTTTCCCCCATTATTCTCAGTTATTCCTTTCCTTGACTTATGCCAAATTTTCCGCTCTACGCTAGGTTTTATATTCGTTTCAGTTTTTATGCCGAAATAGATGAATTAGTACGATACACTTTCATCTTTAATGGACTGCCAGATAACGTTATTGAAAAGGTGATGCAATGGCCATGTAACCTAACAATGCAGAGAGCTGCACCTCCTTCAAAATTTGTAGTTGAGTTTTCAGATAAGTTTATTTTGTGACGCAAAATGGGCCTTTTGAGGTAGAAGGTAATAAGTATTCAGGGATTTCATTCAAAGGGCAGAGAGAATTGCATAAAAAAACAAACTTGTTATAAAGTACCTTTCACAACCTCAAGATGTCCCAGGGAGCTTTACAGCTAATTAAATACTTTTAAAGAGTACACACTGTTGTACTGCAGCCAATTTGTGCGCAGTAATGTTCCACAAACTGAAACATGATACATCACTATATAACTTTTGTTATATTACATTGACTGAGGTGTTCAGAACATCAGGAAAATCACCAGGTCCTCTGCAAATAATATAGTTTACATTTATTTGGAACAATTTATCTAAATTATGGGTCTTCTGATAATGTAAAGGGCCTGTCCCACTTACGCGACTATTTCGGCGACTGCCGGCACCCGTCATAGGCCGCCGAAAATTTTCAACGTTGAAAATTCAGCGGCGAACAGAAAGACGCAACGACTCTTTGGGCGACTGAGGAGACGACTCGCGACCATACAGGCGACACCCTGGCGACATGTAGCGGGTTGAAGCCTGTATGGTCGTGAGTAGTCGCCCAAAGAGTCGTACCTTGTTCTGGTCCCCGCTGGATTTTCAACATGTTGAAAATTTTCGACGACCTGTAACGACCTATGACCGGTGCCGGCAGTCGCCGAAAAAGTCGGGTAAGTGGGACAGGCCTCTAACACACTCTTAGTTGCATTAGTTTGGTTAGGATAGAAATTATGGTCAAAGCTGTGGAAAGGATGTTGAACTCACAACCATCAGCTCCAATATCAAAAGTACTACCCTTTTAAAGACAGCCAATGCTTTGCACATATAGAAGTGTTATAACTGGCAGCCTCCATGGGCAAGGATGGGAGGAAATTTAGCCAAGACACATGCGTGCACAAAAATGTAACATGTAATGTATAATGGTTTGCCAGCTCTATTTTGACTAAATCCTGAAAGTTTAATCACATGACCAACCTACTTTCAACTATCCAGCCAACCATTGGTTTTCCAGAATGTTTGTCCTCAAGACGCTCAACTAATTGGAAGTTAAATACTTTTTTCATTACATAATTAAATAACGTTTCCCCCTCTCTCCCCGTCTTTTTTTCTTTTGTGTACTCGTTTTTGCTATAAATATCTGAAAGTGCTGAAACAAAAGATTTAAAAATACATTTCCATCCTCTAATGACTGTTTGTGGATTTGCTCTGACTTGTACCGTGAAGATTTATCATTAATTCCTGGAGACTCCGGGACTATCTGGGTAGATTTGGCACCCTAACATGTCAGCATCATTGGTTGGGGGGGGGGGGCAGGCAAGTGTGGAATGAAAGAAACATATTAAAATAATCTGTGGATGTCTACATGTTGGGGGGAATGCAGATAATTACTTGAACTGTCTCAGAGATGCTTGTCCAGTTATGCTGAGAGACAACAGAAGCTGGGATTGTTTCCCTTACAGTTTTGAAGGTTGAGAAGCGATTTAATGCAGATATTCAAAGTCATGAAGAATTTTGGTGTCTGCATGAGATTAAATTGTTTCAGCAGTAAGAAAGTCGTAACCTGGCAGTTACATCATGATAAAGAGCCAGACAAGAGATGAAAAATATTTTTATTTATATCCATTGTTATGGATCGAAAGCAGAGTCAACAATTTATTAAATAAAATACTTGGTGAGGACAAAGATGCAGTGCTGCCGGAATAGAAATGTATCAATTAAACAATTATTTTTAAGAGCCAGCAAAGGTACAATGGGCTGGTTCCATTATTTTTTACTGAATGTGTAGTTTGATTGTCAGTATAGTCTTTTTTTTATCATCCCCACTTATCAAGTTGCCATCTTTCCTCATTTTAATCTTCCCAGAGGGATAAAGTAGTTCTGTGTTTCTTTCTTGAGAGTAGACGCACCATTAATAGTAAGAGAGACAGATTACGGGTCAGTTTATGAAAAGTTGGTGAAAGCTAGGCACTTAATCTTGCATTTATTATTCTGGAGCCTTTTTTTTAATATACTAAGCAATCCAATAAGAAGGCCTTTTTACCTCTACTAGGCCTCATCAATCAAAATCTGGGAGCAAACCCAAAGAAAACGTGTGGCTGAGGACCTGCTCCCCTGATAGTCGGAGAGCTTTCCTGGCCTCACTTTAATAATTGAGCTGAAGATGCACATGTCATTTCTCTCTCGAGAAGAGCTGAGTCTTGTGGTTTAACTACCCACTTCCCACCCCAAGAATATGTTTATTAAGACTTTAGACACCAGAGCCAAAGTAAATATCAGACCTTATAATGTTCGAGATCACAGCAGATCACACCATTGCTCTTCCTACTGTATATCAATGACATTCCAAATGCAGTTTCGTCCAGTGTTCGACTCTTTGCAGATGATGCCATAATTTGTTGAGAGATTAAAACACCAGGGACAGCTAGCTCGTCCTTACAGAAGGATCTGGATGCTCTCTGTGAGTGGGGAAAAACCTGGCAGATGTCATTCAATACAACCAAATATCATACCATGCATGTCTCACACAAGATTAAACCACTTTTATCGGAATACAACATGGGTAGCCATACATTGCTTGCTGTCGCCCATCACCATATCTCGGAGTCAAATTCAGCAAAGATTTAAGTTGTGCAACGCATATATTAGTCAAGTGTCCAACAAAGCAAATAGAACTCTCGGCCTACTCAAAAGAAATTGTCACGCGTGTAGTACATCCGTCAAAGAGAATGCCTACAAGTCCTTGGTCAGGTCCAAATTGGAGTATTGTGGAGCTGTATGGGATCCTTTCAACAACAACAACAATTCAATTCAATTCAATTCAATTCAACTTTAATGTCATCGCACAAATACAAGTATCAGTACAACGAAATGCAGTTTTGCGTCAGTCCGTAGTAGTTGTACATAAGGAAAAAAAAAAAAACAAAAAATAGAAAGAGAGAAGATACAGAATAATCAAGAAATACAGAATAATTAAACAATGGGGACGGAGGGACCAGAGAAATCTATCGGCGGGACTCTGAGTTCAGCAATGTGATTGTATTGTTGTAGAAGCTGGTCCTCATCCTACTAGTACGTGACCTGAGGCTCCTGTACCGCCTCCCTGATGGGAGGAGGGCAAACAGTCCATGGTTGGGGTGTGAGGGGTCTTTGATGATCTTCCCAGCCCGTCTCAGACACCGTTTTCGGTGAAGGGCATCCATGGCAGGGAGCGGGGCACCGATGATGTGCTGCGCGGTTTTCACCACCCGTTGTAGTGCCTTCCTGTCCGCAGCAGTGCAGCTGCTGTACCATACCGTGAAGCAGGTGGTCAGGTTGCTCCCAATGGTACAGCGGTAAAAGTTGGTCAGGATCTGGGGGGACAGGTGGAACCTCCTCAGGAAGCAAAGGCGCTGCTGTGCCTTTTTGAACCTCCTCAGGAAGCAAAGGCGCTGCTGTGCCTTTTTGATCAGCTTGGAGGTGTTGAGGGACCAGGACAAATCCTCCGAGATATGTACTCCGAGGAATTTATAGCTGGAGACGCGCTCCACCTCAGTCCCGTTTATATGGATGGGGGTATGACTGCCTCCTCTGGTCTGCCTGAAGTCAATAATAATCTCCTTCGTCTTTTTGGAGTTGAGGACGAGGTTATTGTTGGCACACCAGGCTGTCAGGTGCTGGATCTCCTCCCTGTAGGCTGACTCTTCGTTGTCGCTGATCAGTCCTACTACCGTGGTATCGTCAGCAAACTTAATAATGGCGTTGGATCCGTACTTTGGGATGCAGTCGTGGGTGAAGAGGGAGTAGATCACCCTGGAGAAAGAACATAACCATGCAGCCCACTTTGTATGTAATGACTACAAGCGCAAATCAAGCGTGAATAATATGCTGACCTCTCTCGGATGGGATACCCTAGATCTCCGCAGACATTGCAATTTACAAGGATATTCACAAAATCACGCCATCAAATCTCCCGTCATCCCAGAGCACCAACTGCCATGTAACATGACTAAATAATGGTCCCTACATCATCAACTCGCTAAATGTCAATAAGCCCTGCTACCAATATTCCCTTTCCCCAAGGACTATAAGGGAATGGAATATGTTACCACCCAACACACGCGCTGCTCCTGATGTCAAGTCATTTAAAAAGAGGATTGAGCAATTAGGTCTCCACAACTTGGTCAAAAAGGCCCACTTCAAAATGTAATCACTACTCTACTCACTCCGACCTAACCACTGATGAGGTGTTTGCAGTAATCAACCAGAACCAGAACCAGGAAGACAAACAGCAAACATAATGAAGTGTTTGAATTGGAAGCATAGGTGCTACCATCATGTGAATTACTTAAGGGATGGATTGCAAACATGGTGAAACTGGTTCTGCCGGCTATTTGATTGGTAAATGCACAATTCATTCTTCCACGGAGCCATTCAAACTATGAAATACCTAGTCACATTTTAGTCACATTAACTGATTGCAATGATAATGATATATTTATATGAAACTGAGACCTTACTTCCATCTCTGGTATTTGTGATGAATGATCAAATCATTCGATGTTAGATCAGGGATAAATCAGATTACCTGATGAACCTCCCCTATACTTCAACAATCTTTAATGTCCACTTGGGTGGCTGGCTTCAGTTTAAGGGCAGAGTTATGAAAATCTGGGATTTGCAAGGGGCCAGAATTGAAGGACTGGAAGTGATTACAGAGATCAAGGGAGGTAATGGCCCTGGAGGGATTTGTATATGGTTAAGAATTAATAATTATGCGAATTACTTTATTTCTTTTAAACTAAATGTTTCTCTGCTTGCATTTTACTGCTGAGATTGGACCAATTTGTGCACATATTGTGTACCTTAGTACACACCGATGATGACTTCTTGATCAATCGGTGACCATTTGGACATTGGACAATGTATGGTGAGATTGTGTTCCAATCTTACCACACATCTTCATAATTATTGACAGGAATTGGATTTTATATGTGCAGCCCATGACCTGTGTTTTCAATCACAAAACTACAAGTAGCAAATCCCCTGCTAGATTGCCAAAGAACCATGAATTGAGGGAGGCCAATGTGACATCAATGTATTGCTCTCTGCATTAGCCGGCCTCTCAATTGTTATTGCGTGCATATTTCAAACAACACTTCTGGCTGTCCCATTATATATTGCAGCATGAATATATTGCAGTCTGATGAAGGGTCTCGACCCAAAACGTCACCCATTCCTTCTCTCCAGAGATGCTGCCTGTCCCGCTGAGTTACTCCAGCATTTTGTGTCTACCCTCGATTTAAACCAGCATCTGCAGTTCTTTCCTGCATATATTGCAGCATTTCTACATAATAGTCAGCAGAGATGGATGCTGCATTCTCTGCCATTGGGAGGTGGGGGGAGTACCTACACTTTCTAGTGATGCAAACGACTCACAGCACACAGTGTGCATTGGATAGATGGTTACTTGGCTGAAGAAAGGTCGGAATAAGGGTCTCGACCCGAATTGTCACCCATTCCTTCTCCCCAGAGATGCTGCCTGTCCCACTGAGTTGCTCCTACATTTTGTGTCTATCTTAGATGGTTACTTCGAACGTTTGAGATGACCGGACACAGATCCCCTCTGCTGCGTTTTCTCTCATTTCCATGGCAGTCTTTCCTGTGGCTGCCGGGTGAAAACTCCTTCAAGCTCTGACTACATTCCTTTGCGCCACAGCAGCAATTAAATTAGCAGCTGCGATCTTTCCAAGCAACTGCGCAGATAAAAAATTTTAACACATAAATCAGGTGAAAACTACCCTAATTACTTTTTTTGTAAAATATCCCCCCCCCCCCCCCCCCCCAAATTGGGCATTAACACTACATGCAGCACCTGTTTAGCACTGTAATAATGGTGAACTTTAAATCCTAAGCATAGATCTTCCACAATCCATTCTTTTGCCAGTAGGTATAAATGCTTCGAAATTGGAAATGATAAACACAGTCAGATGTTACACCTTTAAGAAGTTTTTTTTTTGTGATTGTAGACAATATCTGCGATTGCAGGTAATATCATCAGGTGTTCAGATATGCTATGGTGAATGATGCCGTTAGTGGCTGAGCCAATTTCCCCGTGGACACTAATCGATCTCCAAATAATCAGAAGCAAATTCTAATACACGCAAAATGCCCTTTATTGTCAACTTGAGCATGAAAACCATGTAAGCGGTTCAATTTCGAAGCAAAAGTCTTGAACATTTTGGAGGTTGGAACGATGGGATAAGAAAAGGCCATTCAGCCCCTCAAGCCTGTTCTGCCATTGTATAAACTATACATTTCCAAAATAAATCCTCTGAAAGGTATTCCAGCAGCAAATTGTTCATTTATTTAGAGTAACACTGCAATAACCAGACTAAAGTGAGGGCCACCGTAAATTGGAGGAGCAGCAACTCATATTTCGCTTGGGCAGTTTGCACCCCAGCGGTATGAACATTGACTTCTCTAATTTCAGGTAGTTCTTACTTTCTCCTCCCCTTCTCAGCTCTCCCTCAGCCCACTGGCTCCACCTCTTCCTTTCTTCTTCATGCCCTTCCACCCTCACATCTGTCTGAAGAAGGGTTTCAACCAAAAATGTTGCCTATTTCCTTCGCTCCACAGATGCTGCCTCACCCGCTGAGTTTCTCCAGCACTTTTGTCTACCTTCTAATAACCAGACTAAGTTGTTGGCGGCTGATCTAAATACAATGTTTAAAAGGGGTTTGGACAGGTACTTGGAAAGGAAATGTTTAGAGGTGTATGGGCCTAATGCAGGCAAATATGATTGGCACAGATAGGCATCATAGTTAGTGTGGTCAAAGTGGGCCACAAGGACCTGTTTCTGCGCTGTACCTCTTTGATTCTGATTTATTATTTGCTACTGGAATTGGGGCTCAACACCTCCCTGTGTGCCTGGGTCCTGGACTTTCTCACCGCCAGGCCCCAGGTAGTCAAGATGGGAGGGAATACATCGAAGTCCCTCACCCTGAGCACAGGTTCGCCCCAGGGTTGCGTCCTCAGCCCCCTATTGTACTCCCTGTACACACATGACTGTGTGGCTAGGTTCAGCTCCAATTCAATAATTAAGTTTGCTGATGACACTGTGGTGGTGGGCCTGATCTCAGACAATGATGAGAGGGCCTACCGGGAGGAGGTGGCTGATCTAGCACTCTGGTGCCAGGAGAACAGCCTCCTCTTGAACATCAAAAAAACCAAGGAGCTGATCATGGACTTTAGGAGGGCACATCATCCGAGGACGTACACTCCATTGAGTATAAATGGGGATCCTGTGGATAGGGTGAACTGTTTTAAATATCTGGGAGTCCACATCTCTGAGGATATGACATGGTCATCACACGCCTCAGCACTGGTGAGTAAGGCAAGGCAGCGCCTTTACCACCTCAGGCAATTGAGGAAATTCAGAGTGTCTTCGAGGATCCTCCAGTGCTTCTACGCAGCGGCGGTGGAAAGCATCTTGTCCGGGAACATTACCATCTGGTTCGGGAATTGCTCTGCCAAGGACAAGAAGGCTCTGCAGAGAGTAGTGCGTTCGGCCGAACGCACTATGGGAACTTCACTCACCCCCCTGCAGGAACTATACAACAGGAGGTGCAACTCCAGAGCAAACAAAATCATGAGAGACCTCTTCCACCCCTGCAACAGACTGTTCCAGCCGCTACGGTCAGGCAAACGCCTCCGTTGCCATGCAGTGAGAACGGAGAGGTTGAGAAGGAGTTTCTTCCCAGAGGCAATTCGGACTGTAAACGCCTTTCTCACCAGGGACTAACTGTACAGAACGTTTTTCCTTCTATTATTTTTTATGTAAAATAATATGTGTGTTATGATTGTGTTTATAATTTGTTTGGTTGTTTTGTTGTTCCGCGAGCATTGCCACTTTCATTTCACTGCACATCTCGTATGTGTATGTGACAAATAAACTTGACTTGACTTGACTTGACTTGACTTATGCTGCATACTGGCAAACTAAAACCACAGGCAGTTAATACCAATGACCACAAGAGGACAACAAAGCCTGGGACTTAGCATGCCCTAGTTCTTATGGAGAAAAGACAGTGAGGTCGAAATTTGATAATGCAGTTTTATTTTTTTCCAGTGGATCAAACCCAATTTTGTGTGATTTCAAATGCGATTTGCAATTGTACTTTTATGGCCTGCCTTGTTCTACCTGTAAATACTAAATCATGTGATTCCAATGTGTCTGAAATGTGCAGAGTATACATCTATAATATCAATCCCTGCCACGTGAGGACACATTTCTGCAGCTAACACGAAGTGTGGGCCATTGCACAGGAAATCAGGTCTGAACAACAGGAAAAAGCTTTGCAACGGCACTATTTAAAGCAAGCTTAATTGCTAGCAGGTTTGTTGGCAAATCAGTTGGTGGAGAGCTCACTGTGCTCAACTGAGGATATATTTTTCATAATGGATCAAGTTTGCTATAAATTTTGGATTACTGTGGAAGCTAAAGTGTACTTACTGCCTGAGCAATAGTACGGGGGGAGGGCATGGGAAGGGAAGTGGGGGGGAGAAGGGCTTTAGTAGTGGTGAAGCTCACAGTTGCTCTGGGCCTCTTGTTATTCAACACTGCAACCAGGCAGGTTACTGTTGACCCATGCAATCACACTTTCTTTATGAATGACACTCTCTTTGAGATGAAAGGGTGTTAGCAATAAGAAATGGACCCTGATTATTTCAACATCCTGTTAGCACGATGTTCTTGGCTGATCAGCTATCTTGTGGTTGAGACTTTTGCCTCAGTTGGGTGGAGTATTATCCCCATGTTCACCCATCTTGGCTAGAAAGGGGGCTGACACATGATACATCATGTGACCAGTTGGTTAATAACTCTTTCCTTAAACCTCATGTATCAAGCAAAAACTGACATGGAAACTAATGATTCAGAATACCAATCTACTCGCCAGACAAAAGCCAGTTGAGTCACATACCTTTTTCTGATGATAGAAAGGACTGGGTGAACATTATTGAAAGTGGCTAAATGATCTCCTCCAACCAACTCAGTTTACTTCATGAATTTCAACTGACCTGGTCCATAGAAGGTGAAATGTTCCTTGATGAAGTGCTTGTATGGGATAATCAATACTGATTGTTATACTCGAACAAGGCAGATCTGGATCTTATCCCTTTGAATCTTAGTCAAATCCTTTAAATCCATAAAATAGGAACTCAACCAACAGAAAATCCAGTTTTACTAAAAGGAGTGGGGCATTGTTGAAAACGCTATTTTTTGAAGATTTGTTAAACCAGTCTCAAGAGGATTTAAAAATCCCCAAACTGGAGAATTTCTTCCCAAGTCCTGGTCAATATTCATCCGTCAAATAATATAATAAAATAATTGAAATAATAATGCAAAATGCTGGAAACACTCAATGGGTCAGGCTCAACTAACTATTTCCAGCAATTTAAGCTATTATTTCAATATAATATCAGGCTGTTTCACACACAGCTGTCCTCGGTGGTTTACTGTGCACCCATAGCCTGCTATGCTTTCTCTATTCTAACAGTGATTGAGTACTTCAGACACTTGCAGAAAGCAGGGCATGGGTTTGTGGAGGGACATTTTGAAAGGCAGTCTAGTTTTTATTGGAGCCTCTTTAAACTTCTCACTTGCATTTATCTGGCAGAAAGTTTTGCTGACAGAAATGACAGATTGGGATATAGTTATAGGCACATGCCTTTATAGTTATGGGTGCTCCTGGTGACAACTAAAATGGTGGCCTGTGGATTCCAATAGGTGAGGTTTGGAAAGGTGGAAAGCTTCAACTTGCAGAGTCCAGCCTGACTCTTGCCAAATGGTGTTGATTAAAGTTAGCCTCCAGGACTGATGACAGCTGATTTTCTTCTCCCTATTTCAATGGTCCTGGGACTAATTACAGCAGCCAATTTGCCTCCACGAAGGATCAACCACAATGAGGCGTGGTTCTTAGCTCGTCAGAACAGCAGCCCCCGTTCAATGCCCATTAGTAACAGAATCAATTCCCCATTATATATCTCCACCTACTGAGACTCTCAAAATATTCTTATCCCAAAGCCTGCGAGCTAAAATGTTGTGCTTCCAGACAGTACTTCATTCCTTGGCTGATTCTTTTCAAATATATATGTACCAGAATAGATAATCTTTCCAATATTCTCTGTGAAAAATAATTTATTAAAATGGGAAAGATAACTAAAGAGACTGCTGTACATTGTTTCAACATGTTCCTCAGTATCTAAGTCTGAAGTGTATAATTATATAATTGCTTGATAGCTTTTCAACAAATGGCATCATACATCTTAGAACAGGTCATAACGTTAGACTAGCAGGGGTGTTGGTTGAGTATCTGATCCTGAGAAGCATGGACCCACCTCTATCAATAGTAAATCAAGCCTATTTTTTGGGTTCGATCCCGACCACAGTTGTACGCAGTTTGTACGTTCTCCCTGTGACCGAGTGGGGTTGCTCCAAGATCTTCGGTTTCTTTCCACACTCCAAATTCATACAGGTTTGCAGGTTAATTGGCTTGGTATAAGTGAAAATTGTCAGTAGTGTGTAGGATAGAGTTAATGTGTGGGGATTGCTGGAAACCCAGGAAATATCTTCTAAGCAACAATGTGGGAGGCTTCATGATGCAGTCTGCAGAAGAAGGCCCCACATTGTTAATTGGAGACAGGCAATAAATATCATACTCATCAATGATACCCATAACCTAATGAAGTTATTCTGAATGTCACATTACAGTTTTCTATCATTGTGACAGCTTTGATAGGATAGAGCCCTCAAATGCCAGTGATATGCTGGGGTATTATTTCTTTATGAATATATTTAGGATACCATGGGGAGAAATCTATGTTTGATGGCTAGTTCTAACTGTCTGCCAGTAGTACTCATTCCCACATATTCAGATCCCCTGAAGGGGCGGAAGATTGCAACCTTCACGTGGTCCGCCCTGTTTTGACTAATGCAATCAACTTGACATGGACAAACGGAAGATCAAATAGAACAAGTAGTCCAACAACTTTAGGCTGTGCACGCCACACGAAACAAGAAGAAGATCCCCTGAACATAGGCATGTTTCTCCACCTATATTTCAAATAAATTATACTGAGCAAAACACTATATCTTTTGCTTGTAAGTTTCAGTTGAAAGAGACTGATCCACATGTAAGAACATAAACATTTAAAAAATATTTCAACAAATTGAAACATTTTCCGCGAGTAAAAATTGTTCGGCATGGTTCTTTTGAACTCGTAGTGCAGTGGTGTGGGGTCTCTATGTAGTTACAGGCAGTTGAGGGCAGCCGTAGGCAATCTCCTTCGCTGACTGGGCATTTTAATTGGCTCATTGGAGTTTTCAGGACCAAGGAAAACCGTCTGGTAGGTAAAATGCCCGCTAAACTTTATTATGCTTAAAAGTGTCTCCCCCCCTTCTCTCTCCCCCCCCCCTTCTCTCCCCTTCTCTCTCCCCTTCTCTCTCCCCTTCTCTCTCCCCTTCTCTCTCATTCTCTACCCCCCCCCCCCCCCCCCCCCCCCCCCCCCCCATGCTCTCTCTAAAGGACTTAACGTACACTCTGCAGCCGTCTTTTACTTTCCTCTTCATCACGGGTGTGAATGTCAGACAGCACTCCCCTGCTTTCCCTGGCCCCCGCCTTTGCGATGTGTGTGTGTATGTGTGCGTGTGTGTGCGTGCAGTCGGTCGATCCAGCTCGAGGCTTTTCAGGCGAGTGCCCTCGATCTTGAAGGTCGAAGACACTCTTCTTAACTCGCGGATTAGGTCGCCGCAGTGGGACAGCCCCTTAAGGGAGTCCCTGGATGAAAAGCTAAGCTTACATTCAGGCAGTCAAGCAGTGTCTCAGTGCAATGAAAATTGTTACTAATCAGAAAATATCACACACGAACTTTACACAACATTAACGTGAATAAACAATCCAATTAGTGCATTTTAAGTATTACATATGCCACTAATCATGATAAAAGAACTTACAGCAATTTCAAAATTTGAACAAAAATTAAAAATCTAAATATTGACATAAGTATCGACAGCTACAGAGAGAGCTCTATCATGTGAAAGAACATGTATAAGCACATGTGTGGGAAGGAACTGCAGATGCTGGTTAAAACCGAAGCTAGACACAAAAAAGCTGGAGTAACTCAGTGGGTGAGGCAGCATCTCTGGAGAAAAGGAATTGGTGGCATTTCGGATCGAAGCCCTTCTTCAGACCTGACGGTCGCTTATTTTGGTCATTTCTATAGGCTTCTCATGTCACCAGGCTAACTCTGATTGGAAAAGAGTAGTTGAAGGAGTTATGACAGCCTTGGAAAAACATAGTCCACCTGAATATGATGTGACTATATTTATGCAAGCTGTGGGTAAAGTAAGGATTCATACACTAGCTTCTTGGGGCACAAAGCTCATGTACATCTTGCATCAAATGCTAAGCCAATTTACTGTGAATCCAGATCCAATGCATTTAAAGTTAAGTAGAGGACGAGGTAAGCGATCCTTTGGTGAGTTAGAGTATTGGTCTATATGACACAGAACAAGTAGGCAACATGCAGATTCTCACTTTAATCCATGCCCTCTAGTTCTGGACTCCCCTGCCCTGGGAAAAAATATTTTGACTACATAAGAAGGTAGAAATTAGCCATCCTTGTAATTCAGTACAACTATCACAATTAATACAGATCTTACAGTGAAATACTATGGTACTTTATGAAGTGCCATGAAGAGTATAGAGAACAAACTTATGTTCCTCAGGTGATAGAATAGTCACTGTAGACACTGCAGAAAATACCTGGAACCACACAAAAATCTTGGTTGGAAACAAATGTACAAATACACATTACATAGATGGACAGGTTCAGATTTGGGTCTGAATAAAGGCATGAAATCATTTTATTGAAGATGATATTCTTGATTAGGAAGGGCATCGAAGGTAACTGGGAGAAGGCAGGAGAATTGGGTTGTGAAGGAAACAGATCATCCTTGAGTGAATAGTGGAGTAGACTCGATGGGTTGAATGGGCTAATTCTGCTCCTATGCCTTATGGTATAGTCCACCAATCAGAGTTGTATAGAATGATAACACTGGGTATATTACCAAAGGAATTGCAAAGGAAGATCAGGAAGAATTTCATGCAGAATACTTTAGGTATAATACGTATGTAGACAGTGATTCAAATATTTGTCCACTGGTCTGGCATTGACAAATGTATAGAAGAACAAGCCTGTTGAAACAAAGTCGGCCAGGAATGTTGGATGTGATTCCATATGCTCCATAGTGGGCATGGGACTGGCTTGCAAGATAATTTGTGCTAATATTGTGGTAAAACGGAGAAAAACTTACCGTATTAATTGACAACCATTGAAAATGTCTCGACATATGTGGTGTTGTATGTTATCAAGGAAGGCACGGCAGAGAAATTAAGATCTATCTTAGCCACATATGAAGAAGTTTGTTTCAGATAATGATTCATAATTTACATTATTCATCTTGAATGATTCATGAAGAGCAATGGAATTAAATGGTGCTGCTTACAATTCAGTGCAAATTGGGAAGCAGAAAGATTAGTTTATGTGGTAAAAGAAGCATTGCAAAAGGAAGTTATGGAATGAACTTTACTATGCAACATCAATTTGCAGCAGTTTTTCAGCAATGGGACAACACCATACTCTACAGCAGGCGTCACTCCTGCAGAACTGCTTATGAACAGAAGGATGAGAGACCGTGATTGAATCTCATCCAAACCAATTTGGAAGGGAAGTGGGGGATAGGGAATGAAAATGAAGAAGGCATCATTACACAAGTTGCACAGCAAGGAGATCCAGCCTGCACAATAGAGTTCATGTAGCAAGACCTGTTGGCAGGTCGAAATGAGGTGATGGAACATTTGAGGAGTTAGTGGTGATATACAGTTTGAATTATCATGAAGGTTGAAAATATATGAAAATATATGTTGAGCAGCTAATCCAAATGAACAATTCCCAACAATAGCAAAGAATACATCTCAAATGCCTTTCTGAAGAGAATACAACTATCATTCAGGAGTCATTTGTTTGATATTCCTACTGAGAGAGAGTTGAGACAATGTTGTGAAGTCCAGTAATACCCCATAAAACGTGGAAAACCAACACCGTCCAGAATTAACATCTTGATTACATCTTAATTTGTGAAATAATACTAGTTTTATGCAGTTCATGGTAATTGTGAATGCCTCATTATCATTTGAGATAAAATGAGCTGGTATACCATTTTTAAAATGCACTAGGAATTTAGAAAGTGTGGTGATGTAGTAGAGGTTTTACAGTAAGGCCATTTCAATCATGCTGTGATGGAACAGATTACACAGGTCTTGGAGAAAGATACAATGTCCACAAGTCTTCTGCTGTTACCCAAACTGCTAAGTAATTTGAACTGGGATTGAGCAAAATCCATTGAGGGAAGATTGTTTTGCTATGTGATGATAAGATAAGGAAGCTGAAGATCTGATGTTTCCTCACGTCTGAATGCACCGACGTCAGCTCAGTACATTCTAGTTCGGGAGCAACAAGAAAGTTGGAATTGTGATGGCTGACTTGTAAGCAATGGAAACCATCTGGACGAAAGGTCAGAGATGATCGCTTCCTAACTTCAAAGATGTCAGCTGAGAGAAAAAAGTTTAAGATCCACGGGGAGCTATATGAAGAGTTCTGAGAAGTAATGTAAAAAGGAAGACATAAGTTTTAAATGTTCCTGGTTGCTATTGATGGTTATGTGATACTTGGGAATATTTTGGTATTATTTCAATTACTGCAAGACCTTATGGATATATCAGTTTATGTTAGTTTAAGTTTTATAAATTATGTTTAGTAATTTATGTGATATTTTGCAGTCATCATTGTGCAAGGTCAAGGTACTTCTTTGGTATGTGGGTTGAGATTTGTTACATGTTATACGTGAAGCCTATTGAAGAAGCCATTATTGGGTTTATGCGTACCAGAGGCACATCTGTTGAATTGTTAAGGTTACAATGTAAACTTATAATATAGCTATATAAATAGTTGAGAGGAATAAAAAAAAAGATTTATGTTTAGGCTGATCTATATTGGTTGCCTATGTTTATATGTTTCTGTAAATCATTAAATACTTGTATAATTTTATATATTACATGTAAATCGTTGATTGGTCAAATTATGTAATATATTTCATATATTAATATATTATTTAATATATATAGACAGATATTACTTCTGAGGGTTTGTTATATTTCATTTGAAACATAAAACATCGCTGTCTATTTGGTATGTATACAATTTTACAATTATGTACAACATGGGTTTTTTTTTAATATTTTGTATCAGCTGCTAAAATTTGGGAAAGGTTTTATACTTTCATTGTCAAAGTTCTCTTGAACATTTTTGATCTGCATTTAATAGAAAAGCATTCATGTACTTTCTGTTCAGCATAACCGCAGAGTCTGCTGACAGCATCCAGAAATACTGTTACAAAATAGCATTTGTGAATTTGTTGCTTGCTCTGGTCAAATTGACATTACCAATCTGAACACTGAGGCAGAGATCTGATTGTACCTTTCAATGGGTGTAATATTGGATCTGATGTTGAGGTTCAAATTGACAAATTCCCTTTGCTGCTGCTTGGAGTGAAAGGTGTTCAAGATTTAACATACAATTAAAACAAACTGATAGTATAGAAGCAGGCTATTCAGCCCATCTGTTCCTGGTGTTGGTGCTTCTTCTTTAAAGGAACCAATTCACGACCTGCTTTTTCAAACACATCCTTCTGTATCTTTCTCTCTTGTGTGCTTATCTATCTTCCCCTTAAACGCATCAATGTTAATCATCTCCATTTCTTTCCCAATTGCGCATTCCCAAGAGGGCTGTACTGTACAAATCATCTGATTTAAATTTCAAAATGGAAACATTCAGTTACAAGCACCCAGATTATGGAGAGAGGATGATTGAGGATGGGAGGCATGGTGGCGCAGAGGTAGAGTTGCTGCCTTACAGCACTTACAGCGCTAGAGACCCGGATTTGATTCAGACGACGGGTGCTGTCTGTACGGAGTTTGTATGTTCTCCCCATGACCACGTGGGTTTTCTCCGCGATTTTTGGTTTCCTCCCGCACGCCAATGACGTACAGGTTTGTAGGTTAATTGGCTTGCTATAAATGTAAATTGTGCCTAGTATGTGTAGGATTGGGTTAGTGTGCGGGGATCATTGGTCGGCTGGACTCAGTAGGCCGAAGGGCCTGTTTCCACTATGTATTTTTAAACTAAACTAAAACTAAACTAAACCCGTTGTGCAAACATCTTGTGAAGAGGCATTCAATTAATCTCAGACATCTACATGTACTTGTAGATCTGCACACTTTCCATTATAATGTCCTCCTGAAGCTTGCTGTTCGGTTTCTGCCACCACCCTCTCATGCAGTACATACCAGATCACAACTCACTGCATAAAAACAAGTCTCTTCATGATCCCTCCATCAGGTACCAATTACTACAAGTTATTGTTCTCTTGCCTGCCCTGCCACAAGAAGCAGATCCTCTGATTCAAATGATTGGATAAATTGATATTGAACCAATGAATTCCAATAAAAACAATTACTTGTTATAACTGCCAATGAAAACGATCACTTTTAAATTAAATTCTTTAAAACTTATTTCAGTAGTTTTAATTAATAAAAAAACAATATTTTGGAGACTGCCAGTTTGAGAATACCATGCCTGAAAACAATGATATTTTTAAGTTCCCTCAGATATAAAAGTCGCTGCTGAATTAGCTGCACATGACAAAGATTTTGCAGACAAAGTCTGAAGAAGGGTTTCGGCCCGAAATGTTGCCTTTTTCCTTCGCTCCATAGATGCTGCTGCACCCGCTGAGTTTCTCCAGCTTTTTTGTGTACAAAGATTTTAATGTTGGTTTCAAAAACATCTTTAACTATATGAAATTGTATACATTGCCAGCGGACTGCAGTGGATTTCCGTGGTAATGGCTTGGTGTTGAGTATTATGTTTCAGCTGAAACTTTAAGTGAAAGGCTTGATCTGAAAGGTTTTAAATATGTTTGCACTTAAACCTGAGGTTTGGGTTATTGAACAAAACCTTTTGCTCTTGCAAGGCACAGTATTACATGTTGGGAAACACCACCCTGCACATGTGTAGCCATCAGAAGGAAGAAAGGTCTCCAGTCTATTGTCCGCCCGACAACTCCCAGCTTCTGGAATGCCCGTCCTATAACTCTGTACCTCCCTCACTACCCCCCTTGAAACCAGCATCACTTCGGATCATCCAGCCAAACATCACTTAATACGGATCATTATATATTATACTGGTCATAGACGAATGGTACCAAAGATGCAACAGAATGATACCACCTAAGTTATGAGGAAGATAGACATAAAATGCTGGAATAACTCAGCAGGACAGGCAACATCTCTGGAGAGAAGGAATGGGTGACGTTGGCAACCATGAGGAAGGAACTCAAAGCTCTCAACTATCCCAACTTAGGCACGATTGAAGCTGCCTGAGTTGTGTCCCTCAATCACCTTGTTTCCTGAAGCCATTAACTAACTCCATTGCCTTGCTGAAACTGAGGGAGAAATGATTATCCTGGCAACACGTTACTATGTTCTCTATCCCATTCCTGTACTCCATCTCATCACGGTTCAAGATCAGGCCCACAATGGCGGAATCATCTACAAACTAGGAATTGGAAGTTAAAGCAGAATTTGACCACACAGTCACGAGTGTATAATTCTATTGATATATATATAGTTACGCTCCATTTTATGTCTAAAGTCCTATTCTCAGTCTCTATGTTACTTCAATGAGGTATCAGTTATTGTTAATCAAATAGACAGTTGTCCGAGAAACAAACCAGGATCAATGCAACTGTTTTGATCAAGGATTCATTACCTCTGCACTTTAAGTTGTTTAAATGCACTTTAATCTGTTTAAATTGAAGTACATAAAATGTGGAGCATTGTTTGAGTTTTATCTACAGAAAGTCAAACAACACTTCTTTGTTAATACGTTTCAGAAGATCCTGAGATCATGAAGTGTTACAGAAATATAAATTGTCTCTAGAAGATTGCTAAACTTCATCAAACTACAGTATATTAAAAGTTCAAACCCAGAGCCATGAGCTTTTGAGCTTCACAATGGTGCCCCATGAGGACTCATGTGAATTGTTTTCCATTCTGATGTTCACCTCATCTGTCCTTTCTCTTCTCACTTGCTGCCAAAATTTAAAACACTTAGTTAGCATCTAAGTTGAGCGGATAGTTGTTCCCGGCCTGGGTTCAAGTGCCATTTCTAGCCTTTGAATTCTTGAATTGCAAACAGAAAATCCAGTTAAATTAATGAAAGCACCAGTCACCCTTGACCAGCTGATATTATTACACTATGTGGGTGGCTTGTAACAAGCAGCAGATGGAGGATGTGGCATAACTTTGAGTGTGTCTGTGAAAATAAAGAGAAGATTATTATCAGATCTTCTTAAATTCTGAATCAATCCAGTCCTTAATTCCAAGAATTGGCCTCCTACTCAGACAAAGGAAGAAATATGGCAACAGCAGTGAGCTGAGTATTTTCCCTCTAATGACTTCCATTTCTCCTCTCTCTGCTCTTTGAAATATTCACATGCCTCAGAGGGGGGTCTCCTATTTAACCCATGTCACCATTGATGGATATCCCTGGACTCTCTTCTCCCTCTCTTGACAAAATATATTTTTTTAAAAAGCAGAATTTGCCACATGCAAACTTACCGGACTGCAAGATCGAGATAAGCAAGGAAGGTCCTCTGACAGTGACCCTGACATCCCCAACTTCCTAATTATTTATTGAGAACTATGTTGGAGGGATTTTATACTTATTGCCATATTTTGAAAATTCTTTCTGCACTTATTGAAATGAACGCTAAATTTTCTGTTCAATTGTGGAAATTTAAAGTTGCACAGCGGAGGTGACCTTTCAGCCCATTGTGCTTGTGTTAGCTCTTGGAAAGCTAATCAATGTCTCATTCTCTGCTAGCTCACTGATGTTTTCTCCCCGACAACTGTTTATCCGGTTCTTTGAAAGCTCTTAAATTAGCTATTCACGAAAAATATTCCAGATTACAACAATTCATTAAAAAATATCCTTTTGTTGAACTACTCTTCCCTGAGTGGAGATATTTTTTCACTTTTTAACAAAACAAACTTGCCTTTTGGTCATAATGACAAAAACAAATGAAGAAACATCACAGTAGCATCAGTTGACAGCACCAACTGGTGTTCATATAAAATATTTTTTAGTGTAATAAAAAATTCTAATGCGCTTGGAATTGTGCCTCTATTTAAGAAGGGCTACAAAAAACCTAGGAATTATAGACCAGCCAACTAAACATCTGTGGTAGGAGAGTTACTGAATAGGACTCTGAGGGATAAGGTTTCACAGGCATTTGGAAAGGCAGGGGTTGATTAAGGATAGTCAGCTTGGTTGTGTGTGTGGGAGGTCATGACTCAGGAATTTGATCGAGTTTTATGAACAAGTAACCAAGTAGGTTGTTAAGGACAGGGTTGCAGGCATGGTCTTTATGCATTTGAACAAGACATTTGATAAGGTTTCTTATGGTATGCTTTTCCGGAAGGTTTGATTGCATGGGATCCAAGGAGAGCTGGCCAACTGGATACAGAATTGGCTTCATGGTAAGAAGTAGAGAGCGATGGTGGAAAGTTGTTTATCGGACTGAAGGTCTATGACTAGTGGTGTGCCTCAGGGATCAGTGTTGGGCCTATTGCTGTTTGTCGGCTAAATCGATGATTTGGATGAGTAAGTTTGCAGATGACACTAAAGTAGGTGGTATGGTAGACGGTGAAGATGGTATCAAGAATTATATTGTGAGCTTGATCAGCAGAGCAAGGAGCCAATGGAGTGTAATTCAGATAGGTGCAAGGTATTGCATTTTAGGAAGTCAAACCAGGGCAAGACTTTCACAGTGAATGGTAGGGTCCTGGGGTGTATTGTAGAGCAGAGGGATCTAGGCATACGAGTCCTTAGAAAGTGATATCACAGATGGATATGGCAATGAAGAAATATTTTGGCATATTGGCCTTCATTAGTCAAGGAATTGATTACAGAAATTTGGATCTTATGTTAAAGCTGTATAAGACACTGTCACGGTTGCCTGTAAAAAATTGTGTTTGGTTTTGGTCACCCCGCAATAGGAAAGATGCTATTAAGCTGGAATGAGTGCAGAGAACATGTTGTCCTGATGTTGCCCGAACTCAAGATCCTGAGCTATAAAGACCGGTTGGACAGGCTCGGGCTTTATTCCTTGGATCTCATGAGGGTGTGGGATGATAGAGAAATATATTATATCATGAGAGGAATAGATACGATGAATGCACAGTCTTTTTTCCCAAGGAAGAGGAATCAAGCTAGATGGCATAGGTTTGAGGAGAAAGATTTAACGGGAATGTAAGAGACAACTTTTTCGCACATAGGGTGGTGGGTACATGGAATCAGCAGGTGGACATTGTTGAGGCAGGTACAGTATCAGCATTTGAAAGAATTTTGAAAAAGCACATGGATAGGAAAGGCTTAGAGAGATATGGACAAAACGTGGGCAGATGAACTAGCTTCGATTGGGCATCTTGGTTGGCATGAATGATTTGGGACAAAGAGCCTATCTCTATTGCCGTGCCTTGTATGACACTGTGACTTGAGGACTTCAAACAAAATTTAGTATCCACATCAATGGAGATATTGAATCATGTCATCCAAAGTTAAATCAAAGAGATAGGATTCTCTTGATAATGACTAGAGGTAATAGATCTAGGGTTGGAAAAACAGCAGATGAGTTAGACAATAAAGGTACAAGCCATAATGGAAGCTGCTAAAATTGTTAAAATTAAAGGGGCTGGAATTGGTGAAAAGCTTTTTTCATTTATCTTTTCATGGCAGAGATTTTTAGGGTGGAAAACCAATTCTAATTGCAAACACATTACATTAAATTAAATTAAATTAAATTAAATACAGCTTTATTTGATAAATGTTCTGCTTCGAAGTGAACCCACAATTCAATTATTATATTTGACCATGACATTGTAACTCCAATTCTGTCATTTGGACACTTGGCAATTGAAAATCCAAACCCATCAGAAACATTCTCTGAAGTGGGTTGAGCAGAGGGTGACCTTATTTGGAGAGGGTGACCTTAGGAGGAGAGGGTGACCTTATCAAAATGCACAAAAATTAAGAAAATATAAGGCAATTCACTCTATTGCCTGAATCTTTAAAGTCCAGGAATCACAGAAAGCTCCAGATTAAGATTTTCCCTCTTTGTATGCCATCAGCTAACTTAATTCCTAATATTTCTTTTTGTTTGTTATTCTGGATTTACAAAGAAATTAATGGAGGGAAGAGTATTTTTAAGCTTTGCCAAACCATGGTCTTTGATCTTCAAAGTTTGATTTTCATTAAAGCTGATTTATGTGGGTTGTAATAAAAGAAGTGTGCGATGAAATGATACATATGAGTGTGTTTGTGTATATGTCTGTGTGGGTGGGTTTCAGCAGGGTGCCATGGCTGTTGTTTGGTGTATGATTCTAACAGCCGTTGGCAGCAGACCTGACACATATTTAGTTGGCATTTGTTTCTCTGTGAAACTATAAGCGTCAGAAAGCAATTCGACTGTGAAAGAGGTCATAGTTGAGTGTATAACATGGACGCACACATGCACACACATGCATAAATGTACAGACATTTAACTAAGAATCATGTGAGGAGATATTAAGACTCTGGGCTTGATCAAAAAAGGTTGGTTTAAGCAGCAACAAAGAGATAGTGAGCAAGAAAGATTTAGGGAGTGAATTTTATAGTTTTAGATTAAAGCAGATGAAGAAATTGCTACAGATGACAGAGTGATGAAAACTGGTGATGAGCAAAAGGTCAGAATTGAACATGTACAGAAATCTCGAAGGTTTGCAAGACAGATAAAAAATAGAAAATGCTGCAAATACTCAGCAGATCAGGCAGCATCTGTGGAAGGAGTAAGAACTTCAATGCACCAGGTTGAAGTCTGTTTATCAGGTTGAACCTGACAGGTGAATACTTCTCGTATTTCTGCGTTTTTTTTCAGATTTTAAACTTCTGCAGTTCTTTTTTATTTGTAAGGCTGGAAGAGGTTGGGACATGGGAAAGAGTAAGGTTATAAAAGTTTCTGAAGGCAAGAAGGAGCACCTGCCAAATTGGCCCTGAATCTCAAACAGAGTTACCACTTGCAAAGTTTGTTTGGGAGGCAGCAAGGTTTTCTGTGCTGGCAGGACCCCATTTATCTGTGTGGTGAAATCTTGCTACACCTTAGCCCATCAAAATACTGAAGTCAAGCCTTAGTCAGGTCTCTATCATTACTCACAGAACTAGATAAAGTGAGCAACTGATCAACAGAGAACTAACATGACCAGAGGGTCCTGATCTCCATATCAAGTAAATATGTTGCTTGAAACAAGATGAGTTCTGAACTTCCAGCTATTTTGAAATTGGTACGGTTGCATGTCTGAGGTTCATGGGAAAATTAGATAATTGACTCCATTGTGAAACCATCCTGATGATACTGAGCAAATGTGATTGTCAACAACACCATATGCAGCAAGCTAGCAATTAGCACTGGGAATGTCATCTAGTTTTCCCATGGACACGAATAACACAACGAACATTAACCAGGGTCGGAGTGTTGGAGGGTCAGGGTGAGGTTGGGAGATGGTAGATCACTTGGTGTCTAGTGGTTGAACAACAAGGAAGAGAATAGCACATATTGAACTGTGAACTCTGGTCTAACTCCAGTTGACAATTCACCTGTGAGCCCTTGGCAGATGACAGAACAAAAATGATATTTAAATTACACTTAGGGTTTCTTACACAAGTGGGAACACTCAATACCATTACTGGGTGTGTTCCACTGTTCAATATTGTCACTTCTCAGAGCGATGATGAGAAAAAAACAATAGGCATTGGCTTTTCAATAGAAGCCGACAATAAATGATGAGTAGGCTCAGTGTCTTGTCAAAGACAAGGGAAAGGTTGAGTCTATTATTCGTTTAACATATTAATTTGTTTAAAGTGTGTATAAACCAAATTGGCAGATCAATCACACGTTAAAGATTTTAATTATATTTTGTTCTTAATTTGTACTTGTTTTCAAAAACTGTCATTTTATTCAGACCAGTTTTCACCTTTCCATTCCAAAGTTGCTGACACCTGAGCTAGTATTTCACGGATACTTGATGATTGGCATTCTAACATTGGAAAAGCAATTGTTTTCAATGCACTAGATCATGGGGAGCTGGGATCCAAGCACTGATCCTTGCGGTGCTCACCGTCACAGACTGCCAACCCGAGAAGGTCTTTTACTTCTCTATTTTTTTGTTTTTTGTCCAATAATCAATTCTCAATCTGTGTCAGTACATATCCCCCATTTCCATGTGCTATAATATTGATAATTGTGGATGATCAGCCATGATCACATTGAATGGTGGTGCTGGCTCGATGGGCTGAATGGCCTACTCCTGCACCTATTGTCTATTGTCTATAGTCAACCTCCTGTTTGAGACCTGACCAACAGCCCTCTAAAATTCAAATACACCAGATCAACTGGTTCTCCCTTATCTAATCTACTGTTGTTGTTCATCACTCACTCTAGGCTATAGTGTTGCAATGTGTACAGAAATGGTCATTAATCCAACTTGATCTTGAAAGTAACCACCACACATGTGAAAGAGCTACAGGGCTGCAGTAGCATCAGTGGTTTTTGATTTTCAAGATTCTCTTTTCCTGCATCCTCCATTCTAGTTTCTTCATATCAACGGACACCACTTTTTATGCAAGTGTGGCCAAACAGGATGATCCAATGGCCATGATGCCAGTGGTGTGTGACTGTTGAAACTCTTCAGGGATCTTGTAAGATAGACTTTGGTTCTCTTTTTCCGTAGACCAGGTGATCATTTGACCTCACTCAGGTCTCCATAAAGTAGCTGTTTCGGTATTCTATCATTAGACAATCTTCTGACATGCAGCCCATCAAATCTGTCATTCTTTCAACAATATGTAGACGCTAGGGAGGGAGATTTATCTGGGACAGAATCTGTGTCTAGTCACTTGAGGAGAAGTATTTTCTACTTCTTCTTGCGTATGGCGTGCACAGCCTAAAGTTGTCGGACAACTTGTTCTATTTGATCTTATTTGATTGTGCATGCTGGGTTGATTGCATTCGTTGAAACAGGGCGGACCACGTGAAGGTTGCAATATTCCACCATTATTTTCTACTGACAGGTCATGTGGAAGTTGTTACGCTGTTGTCCGAAGCCCATTGCCCAGATCTCACAAGCATAGAGTAAGGTGGGTATGATAAGAACATGATACACTTTCAGCTTGGTCTTGAGACTGATTCTTCTCAGTTCCTTCACTTTACTGCTCAGTCTTTCAAAAGCAGCTCTGGCTTTTGTTATCCTGTTGTTGACTTCATCATCATTGTTGAGTGAGAGTACGCAGCCAAGGTATATGAACTTGTCCACTACTGAAAGCCTCTGACCATTCACAAGGATGTGTTTGGTTCTGTATGTAGAGTTTTTAATGCAGGTTGGTGCATCATTTCTTCATTCTTTGTCTTCACATAAGTGAAGCAATATTCAGTTCAGTTGAGTCTATCGTTCAGTTTAGTTTATTGTCACGTGTACCGAGGTACAGTTAAAAGCTTTTGTTGCATGGTTCCAATGTGGTTTCCTGGAAGAGCGTGGAATAGTAGATCTGATCTTTTCAGCAAGACAGCTCCAGGAGAAATGCCTTTTTTATTGCCTTTTTTTACAAACTGTTGGATGTAGATCATACCATCTTTAAAATTTAACAACCGTCAAGCTCACCAACTCCAACACTATTTTTTAAACTAATATTTAGTTCCTTCCATTCCTCATTCTCACTAGATCTCAGATTCTCTCATGCATTTGGCAGTGTGTATGTGTCTTTTCCATGACGCGAGATGCAAAGTAATGGTTTAATTCCTCTGCCATTTCTGTCATCCCCATTATATATTATCTGTCTTTAATTGTAAGGGTTCCACAGTTGCCCTCACATCCATTCCTTTTTGCATAAGTATAGAAGCTCTCACAGTTAAAAAATAAATTCTTACTAGTTTACACTCATATTCTTTTTACTTTTCTTTTTCACTTTTTTGACCCTCTTTTACTGAAATCTAAAATCTATCAATTGTAGCTGGACACCATACCGCTTCCACCCAGTGTAATTAACTTAACTGCTTCCCTTTCACAGCTCAGTGGCAATTTAGGGATAGTATATAAAAGGCAGGATTGCCAGTAGCATTTGAATCCCTGTGAAAAACTCAAATAGGAACATCTCTTTCATGAAGTATGGGGATTCCCCATCGTTAGCTGCCTGCCCTTGAGAAGCTGATGGTAAGCTTTCTTGAACTGCTGGCAGTACACGTGATGAAATAGTGCTGTGAGATAAAAGCTGCTAGCGTCCTGACCAAGCAAGGATGAATGAACAGCTGATAACTGTTCAAATGGCAGTTCAAGTGTCTTACATAATATGTCAACATCAAACATGTGCAGGGCAATGCTGCTCAGTACAATGTCAAGCAAGTGATCTCTGCTCCATTTAAACAACCTGTCTCTGCACTGAGGAGCATTTTGAACAGTGGCTGCTCCTTTGACATTACCAGACTGATTCCTGGGATGGCAGGACTTTCATATGAAGAAAGACTGGACAGACTCGGCTTGTACACGCTAGAATTTAGAAGATTGAGGGGGGATCTTATAGAAACTTACAAAATTCTTAAGGGGTTGGACAGGCTAGATGCAGGAAGATTATTCCCGATGTTGGGGAAATCCAGAACTAGGGGTCACAGTTTAAGGATAAGAGGGAAGTCTTTTAGGACCGAGATGAGAAAATCATTTTTTACACAGTGAGTGGTGAATCTGTGGAATTCTCTGCCACAGAAGGTAGTTGAGGCCAGTTCATTGGCTATATTTAAGAGGGAGTTAGATGTGGCCCTTGTGGCTAAAGGTATCAGGGGGTATGGAGAGAAGGCAGGGATGGGATACTGAGTTGGATGATCAGCCATGATCATATTGAATGGCGGTGCAGGCTTGAAGGGCCGAATGGCCTACTACTGCACCTATTTTCTATGTTTCTATTACGGAACTGAATTAAGGCAGTATTGGATTGTGGCTCTATTTGCTAAAAACTGGGTCTAAATTGTTCCAACAGTTGCCAGTCTCATTCCCAGAGAATTCATCAATAACTATCTTCCCCGAACTAACACATTTGTACCATTGGTTAGTTACTCAATGCAAAGCTCATGGCTCCATTGCTTTCCTCCAACAGCATCTCATATTTCGCTTGGGTAGCTCACAACCCAGTGGTATGAATATTGATTTCTCTAACTTCAAGTCTCCCTTGTATCTCCCCACTCTCCATCCCTCCCCCACCCGCTTCAAAGTCATCTCGTTGAATCTCATTGTCTATACTAGTTTCTTTGCACCTAGGCCAAGCTAACAATGGCCTGTTTCCTTCATCATCATTACTTTCTTGCAAATCTTTCATTCATTTGTTCTATATATCTCTATATCACAGCCTAAATCTCTTGTTTCCCTTTCCCCCTGACTCTCAGTCTGAAGAAAGGTCTCAACCCGAAATGTCACCCATTCCTTTTCTTCTCATTGATGTTGTTGTCCACGAAGCTGGTAAAACAGCTGACCATATTTTGTTTTAATTTCTACAATGAGATTTCGCCTGTTTAATTCTTGCTTTCAACAATGCCCAAAGATTAATGTTTAATTCCAGGGGATCTGGAGAGTAGTCAACTTTGCTCCAAAATGGATTGCATCAGATTCTTACTTTCAGCAACTAGAAACTAGGTTTTGTTTAATCCTGGCTGTGCCTGAATGCAGGTCCAAAAGGTGAAAAAGGAGGATGTTTTTACTTTCTCCATGGAGATAAAAATATACCCAACTTAATGTGGTGAGTGCACTTCAGCATTCTTTGATGTAAAACTCTCTGTCATCATTTATTGAAAGAGGATTTAAGAGTTCATCCCAAAACCTGCTTTCTTTTAAATAATGAAACCTAGATTCCTTTGGTCTCATAAGTAGTGTAGACAGGTATTTTTAATCTTGGTTGATCCACAGGGAACTGCATTGAATACTGTGGACAGTTATAGACTCTGTGTGTTATATACAATTCTGTCTATCGGGTCACACCTAAAATTAATCCAAGAACCCTGCAGGATTTGATGCCCATTAACACTCTGTTTAACTTTGCTGTTAAATGACTACCATGATGTTTTAATGAAGAAAACACCTTTTTGTGCTGAAAGTTTTTCAGTGTGGTGAGCAATTTTTGTTTTTGTTTAACCTTACAGTGTTGCCACTTCTGGCAACTTGATTGTCCTCTTTTTTTCCTGGTGGTTCGGATTTCTCTCACACTTCAATCGAGGCTGCCGTTCTCTTCCCTCCTTTCCCTAAGATAGTCAAAGGAAAAGAGAGAACCTGTTTCCATATCCTCGTTTGCCTTTATAGTGAATAAAATACTCTACGCAATGTAATCACTGCCATAGGGTCAAGAACGTGACTGCCAATTTCCACACAGCAGGATCCCACAAAGTGATCTGTAAGATTAGTTTTTCATAGAGATATTAGTTGAGGAAATGGGGAATGAATTGGATTAGATTGCCAAAGTTGCTAAAGAGAGTAAGGCTATCAAATTATACAGCAGAATGTAGATCAATGACAGAAATGGGTAGAAAAAATGCAGATGGAGCTTAATCCAAGCAAGTGTCAGGTGTTGTATTTTGAGAGGTCGAATGAAAGGGGAAGGTAACTGGTTGATGGCAAGATGTTTAACAACAATGAGGAATCTTGGAGTTCATGTCCGTAGCTCCCTGAAAGTGGCAACACTAGTAGATAGAGCGGTAAAGAAGGCGTATGGTATGCTTGGTCGGGGCATGGAAAATAAGAATCAAGAAGTCATGATGCGGCTCTGTAAAGATGGAGGGATATAGATCTTATGCAGGCAGATTAAATCAGTTTACCTTGGCATCATGTTGGGCACAGAAGGGCCTGTTCCAGTCATGTTCTTTTCTATGTTCCATGTTCTAGAAGTATGTATCCAAGCTCTATAATTCATAGCCAACTCAAAAATTATAGCCATAACCTTGTCAGATTTATACTTCAGTTGCAAACGTTTTATGCGCAATCTTAATTTCTGTAATATTGGCAACCAAGCCAGTTTATTGGCTTTCTGCCCTGGTTTGAATGGAAAATACTCAGTTTGGTGTGGAACTCAGCCACTGCAACTGCATGAACCAAGATTTGATTACTGGCCTCTGCTTAGTTAAATGATCTTGTCTGAATTTCACAGTTTGGTGGCCAAAGTTCTATGGCTTACTTATTATTGACTCCTCTGAAAATACACATTTGTAGACCTCATAAAGGGACAGGGTTAGGCTTGGCTGTGATGTTTCTTCCACACACTTGAATAGCCGATTAATCTGACAACATTTTATTTTTGTCTTCAATAGGCTTTGTGGCTGCCTCATCCCTACCCGATCGATCTCTGTTGCATCTTTCAGCCATGAGATTGCTGTAATCTCCGATCTCTGACACCTTCTCATCCCCATGATTAATTGCTCCACCATTACAACCCATGCCTCCCCACACCTTTGGACCTAAGCTCTCAAACTCACCCTCCGACACCTTTCTGAATCTCTCTCACTTTCCCTCTTGACGATATTTAAAAGGCTTTTGGGCAGGTACATGGATATGGAAGGCAAAGAGGGATAAAGGACAAATGTGGGAAAATGGGATAAGCATAGATAGGCATCACGGTGAGAAAGATAGGTTAAAACAGCCTGTTTCTGTGCCATTGACCTGTGTTTGGCCCATATCCCTCTCAACTTTTCCAATCTACATACCTGTCTTAATATCTTTTAAATGGTGTTTCAATTTTTTACAAATTCTATCGTATCGTTCCATTGTTTCGTATCGAGAGTACCTACCTCAACTACCCCCTCAGTCTGAAGAAGGGTCTCTCCCATTCCTTCTCTCCAGAGATGCTGCCTGACCCACTGAGTTACTCCAGCATTTTGTGTCTACCCCCTCTGGCAGCTCGTTCCATCTACCTACCACACTTGTGTGGAAAAGGTTACCCTGCAGGTTCCTATTAAATCTTTCCCCTCTCGCCTTAGCCTCTATCCTCTGGTTCTTGATTCTCCTACTCTGGGTAAAAGACTCATTTACCAGATGCATTTACTGTATCTATTCGCCTCGTGATCTTACACACCTCTAAAAGATCACCCCTCATCCTCCTGCGTTCCAAGGAATAAACTCCTAGCCTGTTCAACGCCGACCTAAAGCCCAGGTCCTCGAGTTCTGAAGGTCCCGAAAGTAGTGATTGAAACTTTTCCTTCCACTCTTTAGGAAATTACAGTGTGGATTACAACAACTTGTTGCACTAATCAAATCTCCTCATTATCTCTCAATTTATTTTGGTAATTAGTAAGGATTCCATTCTGGAGCAGAAACTCATATTCATTGAAATTAGCCAGAGTTACAGTAAAAAAAGTAGGTACTTTGTCGGTTTTTTTAATATACTTTCCAGATAATTGAAACTTCAATTATTTGTTATGGTGTCACTTCATGTCTATTGGAAGCTGCTTGGAAAGGTATTGACCTGAATGACATGTCCTAGACTCCATCTTATCTCCTTATCATGATCTGTAACATTCTATATGTGGACTCAGCAACTTAAACCCTGTCCCACGGTACGTGTTCATCCCAAGAGCTCTCCCGAGTTTGCCCTGATTCGAACTCGGAGATTCATGGTAATGGCCACTCGTCGGTACTCGGGGCTCTCGTGGACATTTTTCAACACGTTGAAAAATCTTCACAAGTCTTCCCGTGCTTACCTGCCGTTAGCGAGTCTTCCCGAGTACCTGCCGTTAGCGTTACGAGCCGTTAAGAGACGTCCCCGAGCTCCGACGTACCCGCTACGTTCATTCTCTGTGCTTACCACGAGTTTGATTTTTTTTAATACTCGGGAGAGCTCTTGGAATGAACTCGTACCGTGGGACAGGGCTTTAACACAATCTCCCTTGATCCATGTTTAGCTTTAAAGTATTCTGAGGAAACATGGAATAAAGGTCAAGGCTCACAGTTGCAAAAGAATAGCAAATATGTGATAAAATCATGGCTTATGTGCTTGGGCCCCTCAACTTTGGGTTTTAAAACCATTCAGATAATCACATTCTCTTATCTGGAGGTCTCGGGTAAGAACGAACAGAGAGCCTTGAGATAGAAACTGCAAAGAAAAAGCAAAACTGTACTTCAGATTTCCAAAGGAATAACACCAGGAATCACTGCTGCACACTGAAAGATGCTGCAATATTTCTAAAGATATAATTTCAAAATTGAGATGAAGATAATTCTATGGGACATGGTTACAGAAATAAAAGTAGCCAGATTAAGCTCAACTACTATGCCTTTGTGATTTAATTGAATAGAGCAACAGGTTTAAGGGGCTGAATGTTTTTTTGCATTAACAAACATTCCATGAAAAAAAATGGATTTGTAAATTTATCAGTCTGGTCTTTGATTCAAATTCAATATTGTTGAAAACCTGATTGTATTATTGTATGTGCTTCAACACATAATAGACTCAAGAACACAATTCAGCATCGGGCGGGCCTTAAATGATCGTTCCTACTAATGTACCTTGGTTACTCAGAAACAATTTCTAGTTCATTGTGCTGTATTTAAATAGGAAAGCATCCAATAAGCTAACCTCTAGGGCTGGAAAAGAATTCCAAAAAGCAGTGCTATAACATCAATAATCAGATTCAGAAAGGCTTTGATCATAATCTGTTGTCTCTGATCCTCATCCCCTACGCTTGTGATTACAAGATTATGCTACCACCTACCAGGGTAGCACTGAAATAAACTTATTTCATCTGCAAAGGTTTATTGATGTTTGTGGTCAAGAATAGTTACAAGCTCACAGCTAGACAGCAGTCTGGGCAAAGAGTGATTTCACTACTAATATTACAAGCAACCCTGCGCAACTATGATTAAATCCAGTTGCACCCGAGAAAATATTTGCCAAATTCACTTTGGCGGGCACTTCATGTTATTATCTTTCCTGCGTTACAAAAGTAACTATACTTCAAAATTGCTTTATTGGCTAAAAAGCAGGCTGAGGTGTCCCCAAGGTCATAAAAAGCTTTATAAAAAAGGAAATTCTTTCTTTAGAATTCAGAATAGCACAGTAAGGAAATGGGCATTTCAATCAATTGTGCCAACACCTGTAAACAAAAGCAAAGTAAAAAAAAAACTATAGATGTTAGAACTCCAAAATAAAATAGAAACTGCAGGATAAATATCAATAGGGTCTGGCAGCATCTGTGGAAAAATCTTCATTCAGGTTCTTCCTCTACATGGGTGAATCTCTCCATTGACGTGATATTCTCCTTTGTTTTGCAGATTATATCAATCATTTATCAATCGGCATTATGCATACTCTTGGCCCATATGTAGAATTTCTTTTCAACCTCTCATGTTGCCATCCAAAGTACTTACTACAAAGGTTGTAAGTATCATTCTACCTATCCTACACTCCACTCTTTTACTTCCATCCAATGGCCATGGAACATTTCCAATCTGGCTTTGCACAGCTCACAACTTTTTAATTGCATGTGAATAAGCATTCAAATCAGTTAGTTACATTGTCGCCTGTTTAATCAACCTAGCCTAATTTGTCTCCTACAAGTTGATGGTCAGGTAAACATAAAGATCACAAAGTATGCTGCTCAGTATAAACATCCATTTTAATTGGCTACTATAACAACCTACCATGAACCTCTTTTGTTGCCTCCCTTTGATCTGGTATTGTGTTGGTTCACATGCTTGATCAATGGTGTTTTATCATTAATGTCTTATTATTATTAATGTTTAGTGTTTTCTGAGTCATACGTAACTGTCACCGTATGTCATGTTGTTACTTTTGGGCGGAGCACCAAGGCAAATCCCTTGTATGTGAATACTTGGCCAATAAGGGAATAATGAGGGAAAACAAAGAGGGAAGAGCCACAGACTTTAAGATTTTGCCTTCCACCACAGTGAGGAGGTGTTTGGTGAACTCACTGTGGTGGATGTTAAATTTGTGTTGACTATGTGTTTTGTCATTTTTTTAAAATTATATGTATGAATGCAGGGAAACAGAATTTCGTTCAGACCGAAAGGTCTGAATGACAATAAACAAATCTAATCTAATATCTAATCTAATAAACTTACTTACTTACTTCACTTACTTGTTCTGCTTTATAAAATATCATATAATAAAATGTTTAAGAAAGAACTGCAGATACTGGAAAAATCGAAGGTAGACAAAAATGCTGGAGAAACTCAGCGGGTGAGGCAGCATCTATGGAGAGAAGGTATGGGCAATGTTTCGGGTCGAGACCCTTCTTCAGACCTGAAATGTCGCCCATTCCTTCTCTCCATAGATGCTGCCTCACCCACTGAGTACTCCAGCATTTTGTGTCCACCTTCGATTTTACCAGCACCTGCAGTACTTACTTACACATTATATATCATTTATGTTTTTGTGTGTTATCTAAGTTAACGTGCCTGTGATGCTGCTGCAAGCAATACTTTCAATGTACCTGTATCACACCGTACTTGTGCATATGACAAAAAACTTAACTTGACGAGGTAAAACTACAGTCATCCTTTCCCAACTATTGAAGGGTTGGAACTGCATTAGTTTAGTGGATGCAGGAAGACAATATAAATTATTCCTATTGAAGCAAAGAGCCATTTTGTTTTAAATTACACAGCAATCGGGTTCAATGGTCCTCCGATAAACAAGGTAATTCAGTCTTTGGGGAGTGATTTGCTGAATCAGGCTTGAAGACTTTGCTGAGGTTGGATTTTAAATGACGCATTCCAGTCTACACCAAATAAATGCTGTTAGCTGCCCTGAGTAATGAGCCCATTCATTTAAGTCACATGGTCATCTGTCTCAGCGAGCAGATGAGGTAATAGCTTCTACTGGGTCTGATGTTGAGGGCAGTCTTGATGCACTCAGAGAATATCTCAATAGCTTGTATGATGGGCTTTGTTAACCTGTTAAGCTCAAACACAACGGTTCATGTGAGCGCAATTTACAAGGTCACTTAAAATCAAAGTATAGCATCAAAGTAGCATGTGTTGGATGATATAAGGTGAAGATTCATAGCTGGAGTTCCTATTTACACACAGTTGCTGCATTAGTAAACCTGCTGGAAACTTTTTCGCTCATTTGCACAAAACATATTTAATCTATGTATCCACTCCACTAAATCCTGAAAAATATTGGATGAATGTAAAGCTTACACCTAATAACTCACATTTGTTCCAATTTTTTTACAGTCACTTTGAAGGTGAAGTCACTAGCAAAATGTAGCTTTAATAAATTGTCCACGTTTTCATGTTCCAAGATGTACCTTTGTAATAATCTGTTTTAGCTTGTAATTAAATACCCACAAAAGATCTCGCAGTATTTGATTAGCTTGGTTGATAATAGCTTCACCTTCATGGATTGGAACATTCATGAGCACACTGAAATCCTTCTTCTTTTGCATCTTTGACTACAGAACCAGTATCTCAGTTTCCTTTGATGATCTCTTCTATGAGTTGCCTGGCATTTTCCGATGTTAAATTACTTGTATGAATGCAACCTGTTATTTTTGTCACGCCTCGCCAAGGTTGAAATTAGACATATTTATTCCTACTTCATATATTTAGCTAATGAATTTTCTTTGGCATTGCTCTTGATACCTTGGAGAACCTATTATCTTATAACAGTAACATTATTCTTTACAGTAATGTTCCTTAAGTGTAAAGTGTCCTGTTCCTTTAAGACCACAGTTTCAATGCAATAAAAGTGGCACATTCAGTGGCCTCTTAGAGGTTAATTGTTGCTTATGAAGGAAGTTGAACAGATTGACAGGTATTTGGAAATTCCTGGCTCTGTACTTGAATAAACCATCAAATGACTGGCCCTTTTCTTAATGCCTATTATTAGCTATTTAAAAAGTGGGTTTACCTCACCTTTGTGCAGTATGTCTCACATTCAAGGTATCAATTCAAATTTTTAATCAGGAACGATGTGTTTTACTGCTCAAAAACATAGTAAAACATAAAGCAACATAGACCAAAGGAGGCCTTCAGTTCACTTCACTTCTTTCGGCTTTTTGAAAGGATTATTTGATTATTTCTATTCTTTGCTTTTCCCCATGGATCTGAAAAGTTTCATTGATAAACATTTATCATCTTGAAAGTTACAAATGAATCTGGGACTGGCTCCCAGTACACGCCACAATGGTGAAAAATGATCTCTATATATCTCTCCCTTCATTATTTTAACAAATAACACAAATTTGTGTCCTCTGATTATCAATTGTCCTGAAAATGTTTAAAAAAAAACACACTCTCATTAAAGCTCCATTTTACTTTGAATGCTTCAATTAAAGTCCACCTTCGTTGTCCCAATAAGTACACTTCTGATCTCAGCAGTTAGTTGATCTAACTGAATTTCTCTTATCCCAAGTCCCTTTCAGGGCAGGGAAATTAAGGGCAGTTATTGGACTTCTTTAGAGAAATTTTAGTTAGAACCTTCTTGATCGAATGCCTTCAAATGAGGCATGGGAGCTATGCTTAAATGGAAACATGGAAAGACTGCTTTGTTATCTAATATTGATGTTAAAATATGTTTGGGACAAATAAGCAGAGAATGGTTGGATCTACACTGCAGCGTACACAACTCCAGAATGTGTAATGCTAGTAGCCTACTATAAAAGTGTACTTTCAAAATGAAAGTAGAAATCACAGTCAATTTGCTTGCAACAAGCTCCTACAAATAGTAATGCAAAAATGATCAGATGTTTTTCAGTAATGTTGACTAAGGGATCAAATGTGGGCCAGGATCGTGAATAATTCATCTCAAGAATACAAAAAAATTACATTTTATGATCTCAAAGGGACACAGACCTACTTTCCCATCTTTACATAAAGAACCAAAATCCTTTGGCTCTTTATGTAAAATGAAGAATGATCTTGTGAATGAAGCATTTCATGCAGAACAATCAAGCCAAACTTAAAATTTAAAAAAAAACTGTTGTATCTGGCGAAAGTTTCAAAAACAATGTGTGAACAAAATCTGTCACACAAGATCTATTTGGTGTATTGCAGAATAACAGATGCTCCTTGGTTTTAAAGAGTGACAAATCTTTTCTCAACAGTGGAACAGTGACTTCTGTGTGGATTGATCCTGAACAGCCCACAAAGGAAATAATTCCCTAAGGCCTGGTGTATCTCAGCCTGCCGCAGGATGCATGGAAGAGATTTCTGGTGCTTTGATAGAAATTTTCAAAACTTCGCTGGATACAGACGAGGTACCAGAAGACTGGATAACAATGAAGACAAGAATGGGATAAGCCAGGTAATTATGGACCTGTGTGTCTAACATCAATGGTAGAGAAATGATTGAGAACAATTCCAAGGGACTGAATACAACTGCAATTGGAGGAGCAGGGATTGTTCGAGAATAGTTAGCATAGTTTTGTTAAGAGGAGGACTTTGCTGACTTATTTGCTTAGATTTTTTGAAAAGGTAACAAAGTGTGACAATCAGGGTAGTTTAATTGATGGCGTCCACATGGACTGTAGAAAGGTTTTGTGTAAAGGTTTTGAACGGGTAACACAGGCAGGCAGGCCCAAAAGAGCTATAAAATCCAGGGCAATTTGGCAAACTAGAAATGAAACTGCCATTTGCACTTGTGTACACAGAGTTCCACGCTGAGACCCTTGTTGATGGCTTTATATATTAACAATCTGAATGTGAATGTAGGAAGTAGGTTCGTAAGTTTGCGGATGACACATGGATCGGAAGTATTGTTGGTGGTGCTGAAGATTTTTGTAGGCTACAAGATGAAGTTGATTGTGTAAATGGACAGAACAATAACAGACGGAGTTTAATCCTGACGAGAGCAAACAATGCAGGTTGGAAGAACTAATAAGGCTTTGACGTGCACGATGTATGGTAAGACCTAAGGGAGTATTGAGGAAGAGAAAGTAATCAGAGTACAAGTCCAAGGCTCACTAACTGTGGCAGGACAAATAGGTGGTGAAGAAGGCGCATGCTTCACTTTCCTTCATTAGCTTGGCAATGAAATATAGGCATATCGAGATTATTGTACAGTCTTATAAAACATTAATTCAAGCAGCGCTGGAATAAAATATTTAAATCTGGTCACTACATTCTAGGAAGGACATGATTGCACTGGAAAGCATACAGATGATTCTCTAGTCTTCTGCCTAGGTATGAAATATTTCTGTTATAAGTAGAGGCTGGAAAGACTAGGTTTGTTTTTCTTGGAACAGAGATCTAATGGAGGTATACAGGATTATGAGAGGAATAGATAGGGTGCGTAGTGGGAAACCTTTCTCTACAGTAGAGGTACTTCAAGTTGGAGGCATGGGTTGCGGAGAAATGGTCTGGAGATGAAATGTCAACTTTTTCACCCTTAGAGTGGCTGGTTTATCGAATGACTTGGCTGAATAGGTGGTGGACGCATCACTCTCATAACAATAAAGGGGTATCTACGCAAGGACTTAAATCACCATTGCATTGAAGGCTACAGAACAAGTGCTGGTAAATGGTACTTGAATGTTGGCATGGACATGATGAGCTGAAGGACCTGTTTCTGTGCTGTAAGGCTCTATGGTGTTAGCAGTGACCTCCCTATTTGTGAAGAGGTCATCGAGTTAACTTAATCATTATGACTCCATCTTCAATGCAAATTAGCTCATATGTTTCCTTTTCATTTTTGCCGCAGGGTAAAAATATATTTTGTATTTAGCAACTTGTATGAGCTAATGGTTGGATCAGTGCTTTTATAGGTCTTGTGGTGATTTGTCACCAGCTGATTGCAGAGTTAACTGGTCCATCCAATTTCTTTTAATAGCGTCTGCACATTTTCTGAAATAATCCAGACATTTTATGATTTTAAAAGGGAGAATGAGAAATCAAATTCAGGGAAATTTCTTCACTATAGTGATGGATTTTTAAGCCAGGTTAAGAAAAAAAGGATTTGCATGTTAGAATTAAAAGCAGGCAGAATAATTTGCATATATATAATAATTTAGGCATGGTAATATGTCCCAAGGCTCCTACACAGTAATAATGAAACAAAATATGACAGTCAAATTTAAGGGGAAACGATCAAAACTTGGTCAAACATGGTCAAACAAGGCCATTTAAAGAAAAAGAGAATATTAACACTTAGAACTTAGGTTGTTGAAGACTTAGCCACAAATGGTGCAGCGATTAAAGTTGTGGATTTGTGAGAAACCAACATTGAAAGAGTGTGGAGAACTTGGAGGGCCAGAAGAGATTACAGAAATATCAGGCTACTGAAACAAGTTCCCAATTTTGGAGGGATTTCTAAAAGTGGGTACAATTGGAGGAGGCTGAAGATATTGTAGAGGAAGTTATAGCGGAACAAAACTGAAAAAACGAAACTTGATCCTGGAAGTCAAGCAACATAACGTTGTTCGGGTAAAACAAGAGACAAATTGTTCAAGATGAAGGGGCATCTTCCAAATCGATGTTTACAGCAATAAAAGACAAATGTCTTCAAGTGTCAATCATGTGTATAGGTATTCTGATTTAATGGGTTATTGCACATTACTAGGTTTTGGAAGCAGAGTCGAAGACAAATCGCACGCATTATCAATCTTGGCATGCAGTACACCTATACCATTTACCAGACTATGTCCTCGACGTAAAAATCTTTTCAGGTAGATTACTTGTGAATGCAATTCGATCAGTGGAAAATCCATTTGCAGATATCTGCCGTACAATTAACTCGGCTTGTTCTAGCCATTAACCAAAAAAAGTCAAACTGCTGAATATAATCCTAGATACCCAGGAGCTAGTGGGAAAAACAAGCTAGATTTTTGCTATTGAACAAAATGTAATCCTTACTTTTCATTGGAACATGTTTTAAACAGAACATGATGACATTTTAATATTTTTTTCTCATGGAAGGTACTTGAAAAGGAATCAAACTATCAGTATAGTGTTTAAGAAAGAGATCTCTTATGGACAATCCATTTACAGAAATGTATACATTACTGGAATGTGACCAATAATCAGAAGGCTAGGAATGGCTAAGATACCACAGAAAAGTGCTGGAAGCATTCATCATATCAGACAGCGCCTGTGGAGAGAGAAATAGAATTAATGTTGCAGATTCACAACTTTTCATCAGAAATGGAAAAGCTGGAAATGACTCAACAAAAACAACCATGTTATATCCCAGAGTTTGCAATCAGTACCAAGCTATCCACACCATCACTGATCCACGAGAAAGCATCACAATGAACTATTTAACCATCCCATTGAAATGTTGTTGTGAAGTGCTTGCTCCGAGCAATGAGATTTGCAGTGCAACATGCCATACTGCTCGACAATGCAAGACTATGAAAACTAGCCACTTGGTATATTGGGATGTGACCACAGAGATATTGGGATGTGACCAAAGCAGAAACTCTTAAGGAAGTGGAGCAGAGCAAGAGTTGGACAGTGCTCATATAGAATCGCAGAAGTTCGGAATTCTAGGGGCTTGTTCAGTGCACCTATGCGGAATTCCAGAGTCTTGGGCCCTGACTGCCAAAGGCATGGCCTCCATTGGAGGCACTAAGGAAATTGGTGTGCGAGAAGCCAGAATTGTACTAATCCAGAGAGAGAATCCTCCAATGTTAGAGAATGTTACAGAGGTTCTGGGGGGGGGTCAACGAAAAAGAAGAATTTGAACACAGGAATGAAAATGTGGAAATTGAAGACAATATCTCCATCAGTAAAATCAGCTGTCCTTCATGGTGGGTTAAAAATTGATCTGCTGGGAGTCTGATAATGCTCATAAAGCTCTAATTCATTTTGGTAAATTTAATCAAATCTTCTGAACATTTAAGGCACTTTATTTGTTTGCTGAAAAAATGAGTATCATTCTTAAGCTACACAGTGGCTAATTTGAGTCATTTGACTTCTTTGGATTTGTTGAAAGATTTACAAAAATCTCATTATGATTAAAGATCCTAACATTTAAAATCTGCGTACTCTGTACAAGCACTGACATAGTTAAGTTGGGCCAAAGGACCTTATTCTGTTCTAAAAGCTCTTGGTAGTGTTTAAGGAAATTGTCAACATTAAACAGCCTAATGTAAAATGCATTCAGAATGGATTTTCGATTGAAGGAATAGATTGAGTCGAAATATGCATTTATGCAAAAAGTGACTTAATTGGATCATTTGGTTGCAATTTAAAGCAGAAATGAGATTCCAAAAAGAAAATGTGGGATTGAAATGGTACAAATCAGGAGTCAGGAGTCAGGAGTCAGGAGTCAGGTGGCACGGTGGCACGGTGGCACGGTGGCATTGTGGCACAGCTGGTTGTCCCACTTGCTCAGGTTATAACAACTGGCTGCAATCCTGTTTCCAATGCTGAGTGTAAGGAGTTTGCACATTCATGTGGCCTTGCTCTGAGTGTTCCAGTTTACTCCAACATCCTGATAATGTACGGTTAGTTAGCTTAATTGGCCACTGCAGATTGCTCCAAGGGTGTAGGTGAATAGTAGTGTCTGGGAGGAAATGATGGAAATATGTGGAAAATAAAATGGAATTCATGCAAATGGAAGCTTAATGGTTGACTTGGACTCGGTGAGACAACAAAATCGTTTTTAGACAGTTTCTTCCCCTCAAACTACTTTCCTTCCTCTAGCTTCACAATTTGCAAATCCTTTTGTCTCACACCTTCTGCATTTTCATCTCTGGCCATTGTCCAACCATCTGCCTCTCAAAAGCCCCCGGCTCGTCTGTATCAACCTATTACTTGCCAGCTTTATTGTTTTATGTGTCATTCCTAACTGTCACTGCATATCATGTTGTCACACGCGGGTGGAGCACCAAGGCAAATTCCTTGTATATGAATACTTGGCCAATAAACTTATTCATTCTTTGTCCTGCTCCTCTCTTCCAGCTTTCTTCTCCCCCCACCCCCCCCCCCGCCAATCAATCAGAAGAAGAGTCCCGACCACAAATGTCAACTATCTATGTTCTCTAGAGATGCTGCCTGACCCGCTGAGTTACTCCAACACTTTGTGTCTTTTTCATACACCAGCATCTGCAGTGCCTTTTTTGTACATAGATGATGTATTGTTTGGTTAAAGAAAATAATTGACGAGAGATTTAAAGAGGAAAGAGGTGGGCAGATTAAGGACGATAATTACTATGTGTAAGGCCTTTGAAACCACAACCATTCATGTTGGAAATGTACAGAATGGCAGTACTTGAGAAGCACAGAGATCACAGGTTTTTGCAAGTCTGAAGGAGGGTGCCGAGACAGGCTTTTGAAACACGACCGCTAGTTTTATAATTGAAATGTTACTGGACCAGGAGCCAAGGACAGTGGGTGGATGAAGTGAAAGGAGGAATTCCTTATTTGTGGCTTCATAGCAAAATACTGGGAACTCTTTCACCTTTGTTTCTATGACTTTCTTTTCAATACTCCATACACAATCTGTATTTGTTCTGCATGATATTGTAATTTGCATTTAGAGTCAGACAACATGGAAACAGGCCCTTCAGCCCAACCTGCCCACACTGACCGGGGTAGATTTACTTGTATTTTAATACATTTCTCAGGCGTTCAAACATTTCATGGAACAATTGCCATTTACCTGATTGCCTACAGTAGGCAGGCTGGGTCTTGAGCCTACATCCTTGATAATGTTACATCCCCTTACTGTTGTATTGGTGTGTCAACTTTGAACTTATTCCTAGTTCGTAAAGTGGATGTAGATCGTAGTTCTGGCCCCAAAACAAATTATTTTGACCATTGAGGCAAAGAAAATGTAATGCTAACAAACATAGCTGAATTAAGTCTGAGGAAGGGTACCAACCTGAAACATCACCTATGCGTGTGTAAGAAGGAACTACAGATGCTGGTTTAAACTCAGAAGTTGTGGAATTCCCTGCACACAGAGGGCAGTGGAGGCCAAATCACTGAATGGATTTAAGAGAGAGTTAGATAGAGCTCTTGGCGCTAGTGGAATCAAGGAATATGGGGAGAAGGCAGGCACGGGTTATTGGTTGGGGACAATCAGCCATGATCACAATGAATGGCGATGCTGGCTCGAAGAACCGAATGGCCTCCTCCTGCACCTATTTTCTATGTTAAACCGAAGATAGACACATACAGCTGGAGTAACTCAGTGGGACAGGCAGCATCTCTGGAGTGAAGGAATGGATGATGTTTCGGGTCGAGACCCTTCTTCAGACATCACCTATGCATGTTCTCCAGGGAGCTGTCAGACCCATTTAATTACTCCAGCACTTTATGTCTTTTTTTGTAACCCAGCATCTGCAGTTCCTTGTTCTGCATAGCTTAATGATTATCTGTTTTAGACCCATGCTGTTCCATATGACTATTCTTAAAGAACATCTGGTATTAGCTTCAAAACAAACTGTGGAAGAAGGAAAAGTAATCACCACTTTATCGACCCCCTTATTAGTGATTATTAAAGAAAAGCATACTTGGTGTTTAACTGAATGTTCACTACAGTTGAACAGTGCACGAGATCTTATTGCGTGGAATGACCATTTCAAGCATAAAATCATGAGAGGAATAGATCGGGTAGATGCACAGAGTCTCTTGCCCAGAGTAGGTGAATCGAGGACCAGAGGACAATCTTGAAAAAGAGGAAGAAAAGCCAAGTGTTCTTTTAAAGTTTGCTGGTTAAAAAAACTTGACCAGTTCACATTAAGAAATGCAACCAATGCAAAACTAAAGATAAACAGACATGTAAGTGGAGCCCCATGGAGTTTACATAATCCAGTCAGCCCAGTCTCATAAAACCGTTAAAAAAAAAATCAAATAAAGCACAGTGTTCCATAGTCAAGGAATAGAATTGAAAAGCAGAGAAATTATGTTAAACTCAGGCTAACCCCTGGTTAGACCACACTTGGAGTTCTGTGTCGTGGTTGATTTCCATGTTATAATAAATAATAGAGGCTCTCGAAATGTGTTAAAATGATTGATAAGAATGTTACCAAAATCATTATGTTATAACAATCAGGAAAGATTGAAAAAAGAGAATGTTCAGGGGTGATCCCTCAAAGAATTTTTTAAGATTATGAAAAGAAGTGATGAAATAAACATTGAGAAAATGTTTCCAGTGGTGGAAGAGACTGGAATTAGGGATCTTGAATACATTAGGACCCCCGGAAGAACTCTACTCTCCTTCAAATTAGTACCATTCTGTTGTTAAAGGCAACTGAACCATCCAACGCAACATGAGAGCAGTCCTGTAACCTCCCAGGGAATTAGTCAGAGAGTCTGCTTACCCACCACACCACCTCCAGGTCCCTCAGATCGGCCGACTTGGGGTTACTGAACATCCCGCGGTCTAGGCATAAGCTCAGGGGCGACCGTGCCTTTGCGGTTGCAGCTCCTAGACTGTGGAACAGCATCCCCCTTCCCATCAGAACTGCCCCCTCCATCGACTCTTTTAAGTCGAGACTTAAAACTCATCTTTACTCTCAAGCCTTTCTTGACGTCCTCTGAGGGAGGGCTATATGTGTGTATTTATGTATGTACTTAATCCATGAACCACTGTTGTGTAACGTTAGTATCTCCACCAATGTAAAGCACTTTGGTCAACGAGAGTTGTTTTTTAAATGTGCTATAGAAATAAAAGTGACGTGACTTGACTTGAGATGAGCAGAGATGAGCCAAGGTTAATACTTCTATTTGGTTCTTTCTGTTGAGTGTGTGGTGTTTGTGTGTTGAATACAGTGACCAAAGAAGGAGGAAGTGGGGCAGGGACTTGCCAACTAAATCAACAGTTTACGATTGACATGTATGTTTACTTAATGTGTGGGATCCTTTATTGCTTCATGTATTGAAACATTTCTGGCTTCAATTTCTAGAATTTTAGGATTCCAGATACTTCAAGTTCTTGGATTTGTCCTTTAAATAAGTGGTCCAGCCACTAAACACTGACTACATTGTAGCCTGTCAATGAGGCAACCGAAGCATATCCAACAACACACCAGATAGTCAGTCTGTAGAAGGGTCTCAACCCGAAAAGTCACCCCTCCTTCTCTCCAAAGATGCTGCCTGGCCCGCTGAGTTGTTGTCTAACAGTCTGGATATATCGTTTAATTTAGCAGATAACCAGGGATTGGATCCCATCTGTGGTGCAGTATTTTCTAATCAATGTACATCAGTATGATATACTGAACTTCTGACAAAGGAAAAAGCAAACTTGCCTAGACATTTTGCATCTGTTAGCACCATAATAAGTGAATTTGCCCAGTGCGATTCACTCAATTGTTACTTTCAGCGGTATCAGGCATAACTCAGTAGTTAGTCTGAACCATTTTTAATTCCACACAATAGACTTGAGTAAGAAGTCCATCCTGATAACTCGCGGGTCTGAGCTACGGGGAGAGGTTGAGCAGGCTGGGACTCAATTCCTTGGAGAGGAGGAGGATGAGGAGTGATCTTATAGAGGTGTATAAAATTATGGGAGGAATAGATTGGGTAGATCTACGCACAGAGTCTCTTGCCCAGGGTATGGGAATCGAGAACCAGAGGGCATAGGTTTATGGAGAAGGGGGAAAGATTTAATAGGAATTTGAGGGGTAATTTTTTCACATAAAGGGGGGTGGGGTTTATGGAACGAGCTGCCGCAGGAGGTAGTTGAGGCTGGGACAATTGCAATGTTTAAGAAACAATTAGACAGGTACATGGATAGGATAGGTTTAGAGGAATATGGGCCAAACTTAGACAGGTGGGACGGGTGTAGATGGGACATGTTGGTCGGTATGAACAAGTTGGGCCAAAAGGCCTGTTTCCATGCTGTATGACTATGATAAATCCAGTTCAATACTGAGGGAGTGCTTCACTGTCAGAAATATTGGCTTTTTGATAAGATATTTAGCCTATTTGCACACTATTTTTAATAGTAGTTGGGAATATTCTCCTTAGCCAATATGTATCCCTAAAGAAACAATGAGATGCTGGTATTGGCGACCGGTAGTGGGTTATAGGGAGGGTGACATGGTGTACAGCACATGGTTTTCATCAGCTGTAATTGTCTAATGATGCATCAACTCAACACTGACCATTTATTAAATTTGTGCCCGCCAGTCTCTGGCAGCCTACTCCACAGGGCCAGCCCTTGTATGTTTTATTTATTCTTTGTCCCAGCGAAATGCAAAAAAACAAGAATTTCCTACTCATTTGGAAAGTCAAATCCAAGACACCCCTTGATGTTGAAACGGATTTGCCTAACAAGGTCTATGGCAATTAAATTGGAATCATTGTAAAATCTTAAATCTGGAAGGTTTAAAATAAAGCTTTAAACAGTCTGGCCTTTCTCAATGGATAATAGGTTGTGCAAGTACTTTGTGTCCCCAGAATTATTCCAAGCAGGACATAATGTAATCAAACTAGCATTCGATAGGGGCTATAAATTATTAAATACATAAATCTTACGGAAGGAATCATTTTTCAGCCGCCCATCTCAGCAACTTCGATTTCCTCAACGGAGAAAATCAATGGACCTAATCAAACAGCATTAAAAGGATGCTGTTTGTGTCTGTCAGATTGCTGGAATGCAACTATTTGAATTGAAACAAGATAATGAGCAGTGCCCTTCCATACTCAGACGGATGGTGTCTGGGGCAATGTCGTACGGTCGTGTGGAGGGGTCTGGGACGAGGGGAGTTTAATAAGCATTGTCAGAAGAGATATACAGGTCCACTCTGGTGTAATGAAAGCTTCTGTCCCACAGGAAGCCAGATTCAGTTACAGCCACAGAGTCTAGTGGAAGCACTAAAGCATTAAGAGGCTCAGGTGATGTCACACAATTATGCATATACTTTTTATGTACTTTTATTGCTGGCTGTTTTAAACGGAGACAGTTCATCTGGGAAACCTCCCGTTAGAAGATTAGAATATGTGGTATAGAATTACATACAATGTGCAGCAGAGAAACTGGTACTCAGCTTGGCTCGGTCATGTTCTTGTTTATGTTCAATACAGACATTCTCCATTTCTCTTCATCAAATGTTATTATCATAACCTTTTGTTCCTTCCTCTCTCATGCACTCTTCCAGAATCCCCTTAAACATATCAACCAGATTCTAACTACTATGTGTAAGGTTTCCCCTGAATTCCTTATTATTACTGTTGCAGGCACCTTATATATGTGTGGCTACTGATTATTGTTTTTCTTCATAAAGATAAACAGTTCTACATTTCTGCTCCATGAAGCCCAATCATTGTCTTTCAGGACAGCCTTTAAGCTTTCAGCGTTTCAAAGAAAAGAACTTTGGTCTATTTCCAGATAAGTTTACATTTTCAGGTTTTAGCATCAATCTTTTGATTATTTGACAAGGTCTCACCTCCTAGTAGCGATAAAGTTGCACAAAATTAATAGCTGAATTGAAAACTGACTTGGCAATGAATAGCCAGTTCAATGGGCAGGACTCTTATCTGGGGAATTGTCAATGAATATAGTTTTGTCCCTTTGCGATTTAGCCCTCTATTGTTTATCCTGCTGTTGAAACACAAATGAAAACAGCTATTTGGGGGTATATTATCAAATTTGTGTATGAAATGCAACCAAAGCAGGCTGATAGTAGCATCGTAATTATGTTACTCGAATAGTAATCATGTTACTGGATTAGTAATCCATCTGGAGTAATGAGCAATAAGCAAAAGTTAAAATCCCATCACATCAGCTAGAAATTTTAACTCAGAGTAGATAAACAATCTTGGCCCTCTCCTGAGATTCCCACCATCACAGTAGACAGTTGTCGGACAATTTGATTCCCTCCACTTTATGTTAAGAAAAGGTTGTTTCATTTGAGACCCAAGCGAATATGAACATTTTGGATTGTTACGTGGAATGTAACCTTCATTAAACATAGGTACCTTGCATTGACCTGGGTTTAACCACCAGGGTTTGATAATCTGTGCTTGATTATACTACTGTGTTCAACATTATATTTATGCCCTTTTAGACAGAAATCATCCATGTGAATACTGTCTCTCACTTCCTGATTTCCTATAGCATTTGTTCTTTTTATCTGGCATACTTAAGGATGATGGGGTCAAGGAAAGAGCGTTCACGTGGATCGCGGGCGGCCCCGTTTCCACCACCACACACAGGGAGCGACAAGACAGACACCATTGTATGCAGATGCCGAAAAGTGTGTTCAGCTCAGGCTGAACAACATCTAATCTTGTGTGTGGACTCGATAAAAAGAAGGAGTATGATGAGATGCTCTCCACTTTCCAATAGCTTAAGCAACACACAAGGATCTCGGAATAAGGCACAACAAAAATGTCTCCACTGATTACCAACAATCTTAAAGATTTGCTGCTTTGCTTTGCTGGAGTGGGTGCCATCTCCCAGATGGGTAGGAGGATTTGGTCAATTCTTCTCCAGTAGCACCTCTGGAAGTTGTGATCTCAACCACACATGAATATGAGTGTATTCTAAGCATGGGAATAATGCCACTCCCAAAGTTATCCTCAAGACAAGACCAATCCTATATTATTGCTGCCACATTTTATTAAACTCTGCACCTAACAGCAGGGGATGGCATTCAGTATTCAAGAGGCTCACGACTACATTTTCAAGGGTGTCTTGGAATGTTCTTACCTGGGACACCCACATACCCAAGAAGAATAAAAGGAAATAAGTTAATTAGATTTGAAAGTGCACAGAGGAATTAACGCGTTTTGTGAAGATCGGCAAACTGGACAATGTGGAAAATTGCCAGCTAATGATAAATAAGGCACAAAAATACGTTGGTATAATGTGTGCAACAAGGGGAACAATCAAATTCCTCTCCTTGGAAAGCGATTCTATTGAAACCCTAACTATTTCTTTGTTGTGCTGCGATGTACCGCTGCTAGCCAACAAACCAATCAGCTATTTCCATCGGCAAGATTATCTAACATAAATCGTGAACATGCTGGTTGATTTACTTTCCCACACTATCTCCTATATAAATTGCACCTCTCCTTCATCCTGCATTGTAAAAAATCTTGCTGAACTGCTCATTAAAATCAAATCAATCTTTCTGAGCTGACATCAACAGCATAGCAACCTAATAATTATTAATGCAATGTCATTTAAACTCTACGCTCAGAAACGGAATAATATGAACTCGTGATTTTCATTTCCAACAATAGTCATTTCTGCTTGAAGATTTTTAAGAAAGTTGGTGTTTTTTTCATATTGTTTTCTTTCTGTCTCCCTTATCTCTATCGTTTAATTTAACCTTTCTTTCCATTTCTTTATTTCCCCATTCCGAAACTTATTTGACTCTAATTTGCCCTATTTCCTTCACTCTCATCCCTGTATTTGTTAGTTGTTTAAAAGAATAGACTATTGAACCCATCATTTGCAAAAGCCACAGGAGTTCCACTGCCTAATGAAAGCAGACTTTGAGAAAGTCTAACTTTGGGAAAGATACAAAGGCAGAGGATCTCATGCATGGCCTGAGATTCCCTGCCTAAGTAAAGATGGGAAACAAAGAGGATTTGGATAGTGTCCCTGGCAGGTTTAGTTTAGTTTAGATGCAGCACGGAAACAGGCCCTTCGGCCCACCGAGGCCACGCCAACCAGCGATCCCCATATACTAACATTATCCTACACACACTAGGAACAATTTACTTTTTTACCAAGCCAATTAACCTACAAACCTGGACGTCTTTGGAGTGTGGAAGGAAACCGGAGCAGCCAGAGAAAACCCATGCGGTCACAAGGAGAACATACTAACTCCATACAGACAACATCCGTAGTCAGGATCAAACCCAGGTTCTTCATTTAAGGAAGGAATCTTGATCTCAGTGAACCGTACAAAGGATGTCTTATTCTGGCAACAGGAATAAAAGGCAACAGACCTTGGAGAGTAGACAAAAGTGCTGGAGAAATTCAGCGGGTGCAGCAGCATCTATGGAGCGAAGGAAATAGGCAACGTTTCGGGCTAAAAATTTCTTCAGATTCCTTCTTCAGAGTCTGAGGAAGAGTTTCGGCCCAAAACGTTGCCTATTTCCTTCGCTCCATAGATGCTGCTGCACCTGCTGAGTTTCTCCAGCACTTTTTGTCTACCTTCGATTTTCCAGCATCTGCAGTTCCTTCTTAAACAGACCATGGAGAGTCTGGAGAACTTGGGGGTGTTCTCTTCAGAGTCAGAAAAGTAAAATGAGATTTGATTAAAGTGGGCAACATTGTAAAGTGCCTTGACAGTGCGAATAAGATTATTTATTTCCCAACAGCAGAAGAGTTGGTAACAAGGAAACACAAATCCAAGGCTATCGACGAAAGCACTGCAGCCAACAAACATTTATTTTAAATTCAGTGCTTTAATATCTTGAATGCATTGGCTGAAGAAGTGAAGATAGCAAATTTAATATTGATTTTTTTAAATGAATTGGATAAAAATTTGAAGGAAAAATTGAGTCCCTGAAATTTGTCTCTAAAATGAATCAAATAAAACAACTATTAAATCTGCAAGATTTTTACAAATATTCAACCAATTCAAACTGTTCAACACAGATATGCCATGCACAGAACACTGCCATCACTTCTTGTTCTAGACTGTAAGTGAGCAAAGTCCTACATGTTGTGAATGAATCTCAGCACACTTCAGTTCAACTAAATTGTTAACTAATGAGCCCGGTTTACATTTGACTAGGCTCATATTCTCTCGAGCTTCAAAGGTAAAGGAGTGTGCTGGAACTGTAGACTTGTAGTCTGAAGAAGGATCTCGACTTGAAACGTCACCCATTCCTTCTCTCCAGAGATGCTGACTGTCCCGCTGAGTTACTCCAGCATTTTGTGACTATCTAAAGGTAGAGGAGTGATCCAATGGTTAACGGATTTGATAGAGGTTTAGAGGCATAGCGACTCAAATGTGTTGAGAATTGGGCAGAAAAGAGGAGTTGAAGCCAAGATTAATCAGCAATGATATTATTGAATGGTGGAGCTGGCTTGAGGAGACTTATAGTCTCATGGATTTCTTTGATTCAGATGTTCTTATGATGTAACAGATCTTAAAGAATTACTTCCTCTGCTCAGAAGCTGATATGCAGGAAACTTGAAATGCTGGAGAGCTTGGACAAATTTGCCTGTAGCAACTTTGGCCTCGCGATTAGCACCAAGGAAACAGGAGTTGTGCACGACCTGCATCAGACAGCCCTGTGAGGATTAAACATCCTTGTGAGTGGGCAGAAGCTCTCAGTAGTGGAGGGATCTGTCAACATTGCTGACAAAGTCATGGACAAGATGGCAAAAGCCAGCTCTGCTTTTGGAAGACTGAGAAGTAAAGTGTGGGAATGGAGGGGGATCTGCCAACATGCAGGTACAGCAGGCAGTGAAGAAAGCGAATGGCATGTTGGCCTTTATAACAAGAGGAATCGAATATAGGAGCAAATAGGTCCTTCTGCAGTTGTACAGAGCCCTAGTGAGACCACACCTGGAGTATTGTGTGCAGTTTTAGTCCCCTAATTTGAGGAAGGACATTCTTGTTATTGAGGGAGTGCAGCATAGGTTTACAATGTTTTAATTTCCGGGATGGCGGGACTGTCATATGCTGAGAGAATGGAGCAGCTGGGCTTGTACACTCTGGAGTTTAGAAGGATGAGAGGGCATCTCATTGAAACATATAAGATTGTTAATGGCTTGGACATGGTAGAGGCAGGAAACATGTTCCCGATGTTGGGGGAGTCCAGAACCGGGGGCCACAGTTTAAGAATAAGAAGTAAGCCATTTAGAACAGAGACGAGGAAACACTTTTTCTCACGGAGAGTGGTGAGTCTGTGGAATTCACTGCCTCAGAGGGCGGTGGAGGCAGGTTCTCTGGATGCTTTCAAGAGAGAGCTAGATTGGGCTCTTAAAAATAGTGGAGTCAGGGGATATGGGGAGAAGGCAGGAATGGGGTATTGATTGGAGATGATCAGCCATGATCACCTTTGAATGGCAGTACTGGCTCGAAGGGCCAAATGGCCTACTCCTGCACCTATTGTCTATTGTTTATTGTCCAACAAACCAAGCTAAATGTGTATCGTGTTGTTGTCAAGCCCACCTTACTTCATGCTTGTGAGATGTGCACAGTGTAAGTCAGGCCTGCTAGATAAACTAACCACTTCCACACGAGCTGTCTGCACAGAATACTTCACAGCAAGTGGCAAGACAAGATTCCAGACACAGAGACTCTGTCCCACACAATCCTCCCCAGCATCTACACATTGCTGAAAGATGCGCGGATCAGATGGCAAGGACATGTCAGAATAACATCAGATGACAGAATACCAAAGCAGCTACTTAATGGAGAGCTGACTGAGAGAAAACGATCGTGCCGGACATAAAAAAGACTCACTTCTAACATCACCGAAGAGTTTCAACACTGACACACGCCACTAGGAACAACAAACACTGGATTGTCCTGAATGGCATAACTGCGCAAAGTGGTGTCTGCTCACATGAGGAAGCTGGAATGGAGGAAGCAAAGAGAATAAGTTAATCTTGAAAATGATAAACCATTGATGCTGCAGCAATCCCACATCCCTTTCACCTATCTGTAGAAGGATCTATCTAGCTCAGATTGGTTTAATCGTCCATCTCTGTACACATCGCAACACTATAAACTTGACACCGAGTGATGAACGACAATACTTTCTCTGGCACAACGTGGTGTCACCCTGAAATTTCATCTGGGGTAATCAAGAAATCTGATCTTCCCACTCCCCCCCCCGCCCCACCAAAAAAAAACTGTTGCGGCTGGAATTAGGTGAGTGGTTCATTAAACATTTCAAAACTGATAATAGATTCTTTTGTAAAAGATATGAAGAGGGATCGTCTCAGTGAACGGCAGAACATGTTTGAGAGGCTGGATAGCCTTCTCTTGTTCTTGAATGCCAGATAAATACTGTCTTGTTAGAGATAGCCACATCTGAAGAGTCTGAAAAATGGAAATGTGTAGATACTACAGATATAACTAAGCTCCATATATTTTAAAGATTAGTTGTAAAATTGAATGGCATGAGATCTTAAACAAGACCAGAGAGTAAAAATGCTCTAAATCCACCCTATATTCAATTTGTAAAATGGGATTTGGTCCAGAAGAATCACATTGTCTCTGGGATTCTATGGCCCCCATATTAGCTCTGAAGACAACAATACCAATGTGGAACACATTAGTTTGAAGCTGTATAATGTTAGATTGATATCTAGTGCATGATTGTCTTTGATGTCTAGAGGAAATGTCACAGAGTTCTTGGTAGATTTCCCTGCGGTATTGAGATCCTTGCAAGAAATTAAAACCTAGATTTTTCTACATAGCTAAATATGATTACTATTTATTTTCATAACCTCGAAGATGTACCGAGCCATTTTCTAGCTAATGAAGTACATTTGATGTGTAGACATGATTATGTGGGAATTGTACTGGTGAATTCATGTAAAGCAAGGGCCCACACACCACTGTGATAATAACAAATTGTTTTTTTCTGGTAAAATTGGTTGAGCATCAAACAATAGTTGGAGCATTCAGAGCTTCTCGACTTTTCTTCAGAGGTGCCATCCACCTGAGGAAGAAGGAAGGGCCTTATGTGTCACCAGCAACTATAAAAATGTAGGACCTTCTCAATGGCACGAAGTGTCACACTAAATTTTGTGGTCAGTTTTATGTATGTGTCAATTGAAACCATTGCCTTTTGAATGAGACCTCAACTGACTGAGTTTCTGTTGGTCAAGGCAAGCAGTCACATCAAAATAGGTGGAAATAAGTTAGATAAAGCCAAGTAAAACCAGTGCTTAAAGAGTTAAAGCCAAGAACCTTTGTGTCACTTTCCAAAATGTAATTCTCATCCATGCAAGAAATTAGAAAAAGCAAGGCAGATATATAGAATGCATTTGTCAAAGAATGAGTGATTGGGACCAGCGCATACCTAGACATCATTGGTAATATATGGTGGCCTTTTCTGATGTTCTGTACAGTTGTAAAACTGAAATATAGGAAGATTAACATTGCTTAACTTCAAAAGTGGTATTTTGTGAGCACTTACAATTGAGCAGATTTGGTGCAGTCCCAGCCTTATCTGCCACAAGTAATTTTCCACAAATGTACACAGGATAAAAGTACAAATTCCGGAATAATTCCAAGGAATCTTACGCAATCCTCGTAATTTTCCCTCTCTTGCCCCTTCTAGCTACTGTTATTAAATATTTATTGTCGCTCATTAAAGGGATTTGTAATTGGTCAGCCTCCCTAAACAAGCTTTACATAACTGTTCTTGTCTATCAGGAGACAGACAATGACAACTTTAATTGGTTTAGAATCTGTTCCAGGGAGTTGCACCCTTAGTGGCCATGACCTCTGAGTCGTTCAGACATCCAGAATCCCCGCAGTGCGTTGTTCTCTGAATAGACAACACCCTGCAGAAGGAAGATTGCAAATGCTCACAATAAATCATGATGAATATTTAAATCCTTGGCTAGCTGCTCCTGACTCTGGAATGATTCTGAATTTCTCTCACACACTCACAGCACATGTTCACAAATTTACCTGAAGCATTGATTTCAAGCACTGGAACTGCTAGCTGAGCAAATGCAATTTATAATTTCTGCCAATTGGTTTGATTCATTTTCCTTTCATCATGCACGTCTACTAATTTAACATATTGAATCCTTTGTCATTTCAACTCTTAAGATACTTATTTCGCATCCCTACCCATTCAAGGCAATTTACAAAGGCCAGTTAACCTACAAACCTGCATGTTTTTGGAATGTGGGACGAAGCCGGAGCACTTGGAGGAAGTCCACCTAGTCACAGGGAGAACGTGCAAACTCCAAACAGACAGCACTCCAGGTCACAATGGAACCCAGGACCCTGGCACTGTGAGGTAGCAGGTCTATGTGCTGCAACACTCTCACCTCACTCCATGTAGAGGGATCTTTCCCCTCTCTAACTGAATCAGACAGCAAGGTTTCAATAGACAATAGACAATAGGTGCAGGAGTAGGCCATTCGACCCTTCGAGCCAGCACTGCCATACAATGTGATCATGGCTGATCATCCCCAAACAGTACCCCATTCCTGCCTTCTCCCCATATCCCCTGACTCTGCTATTTTTAAGAGCCCTATCTAGCTCTCTCTTGAAAGCATCCAGAGAACCTGCCTCCACCGCCCTCTGAGGCAGAGAATTCCACAGACTCACCACTCTCTGTGAGAAAAAGTGTTTCCTCATCTCCGTTCTAAATGACTTACTCCTTATTCTTAAACTGTGGCCCCTGGTTCTGGACTCCCCCAACATCAGGAACATGTTTTCTGCCTCTAGCGTGTTCAAGCCCTTAACAATCTTTTATGTTTCAATGAGATGCCCTCTCATCCTCCTAAACTCCAGAGTGTACAAGCCCAGCTGCTCCATTCTCTCAGCATACGACAGTCCCGCCATCGTTCATGAACAGCCACAAATGTTGTCAGTCCCTGGCAGAGCCGACATGGAGCAAAGTGCATCTATGTGTCGTAGTGTTATGATCTCTTGTAAACTTTGGTAATATAGTCTGAAAAGTATAAGGGGAATAGAGTACTGACACAAGATGAGACTAGGTGTTTTATCGTTGATAAGGTGAAAGTTATATCAATTTTTTGATGGGGTATCTTCCTTCAAATTAATCCAAACCTGTACACTAGCAGTTGCTGTCTAACCAGATATAGAAAAGCTTCAGTCATAAACGTGAAAATATTAACATGAGATATCATTGACCTGAAATATTAATTCTGTGTCTTTCTCACAGACGGTCTAAAATGTTGAGTATCTCCAGCATTTTCTGTTTTATTTCAGAGTTCCTGAATCTGGACTATACAATTGTATTGTAGTAGTAAATAATAATAATAATAATAATAATAATAATTTTATTTATAGAGCACTTTAAAAACAAACATAGCTGTAACAAAGTGCTGTACATCACTAATAATTGACAAAAAAGTTAATACACTCCAAAAATAACAATCAAAAGAAATAGTAGGAAAAGACATGTAAAATAAAGAAACATCAAAAACACCACAAACAGAAGCAAAGCCTCAGGCATGGTCAAATGCCAGGGAGTACAAATGCGTTTTAACACTGGATTTGAAGATGGACAGTGAGGGGGCCTGTCTGATGTGCAACGGCAGGGTGTTCCAGAGTGCCGGAGCAGCAACAGAGAAGGCTCTATCCCCTCTGAGCCTCCGACTAGACCTCGGTACCTCCAGGAGCAGCTGACCAGCTGACCTGAGGGACCGGGCAGGAGCGTATGGGTGGAGCAGCTCAGAGAGGTAAGGCGGGGCGAGCCCATTCAGAGATTTAAAAACAAATAACAGTATCTTAAAATGAACCCGAAAGTGCACTGGGAGCCAGTGTAGGGAGGCCAGAATTGGCGATATGTGCTCCCTCTTTCGAGTCCCTGTTAAAAGGCGAGCAGCAGCATTCTGAACCAACTGGAGACGAGCCAGTGAAGAACGAGCAACACCAAAATAGAGCGCGTTACAGTAATCCAGCCTAGATGTAATAAAGGCATGGATTAATGTCTCAAAATGCTGCCGCTCGAGAATGGGCTTCACCTTCGCCAGCTTCCTTAGGTGAAAGAAGCTGGACTTAACCACTGCGCATATTTGGCGATCTAATTTAAAGTCACTGTCCATCCTAAAACCCAGGTTCACAACTGTTGGCTTCACGTACCTTGACAATGGACCTAAATCAACAAATGGAGGCTCACAGCAGCCATTGGGATCAAATAAAATCACCTCTGTCTTCTTTTCATTAAATCCAAGAAAGTTTAGGGCCAACCAGGACTTAATGTCATCAAGACAAGACAGAAGCGATTTTCAAGTTCAAAAGAATCCAAATTTCCGCCACAACATTTTAAGTAGAAACAAGGAACCGCAAATGCTGGTTTACAAAAAAAGACAAAAAGTACTGGAGTAATTGGGGGGTCAGCTGGAGAACATGGGTAGGTGACATCCTGACCTGTAAATATTCATGCTCTCCAAAGATGCTGCATGACCCACTGAGTTATTATGGCACTTTGTGTCTTTTTTGGCATAATATTAACCGTTACAATTAACAGGCTAATATTATAAATGATATGCGGTTATGCTGCCAATACATAAAAGCCTTCGGTGTGTGTACAATTGTGGGCTCTGGAACTTAGGAAGGATATGTTAGGAAGGAGTAGCTTGCAGATTTATCAGTTTATTACCGGAACTCCAAATGTCCCAGTATTAAACGAGTAAGTAGATTCTAAGGCAGTCTGAAGAAAGGTTCCAACCCGAAATGTCACCCATCCTTTTTCTCCAGAGATGCTGCCTGACCCGCTGAGTTACCCCAGCACTTTATGTCTATTTCCAGTGTAAACCAACACCTGCAGCTGCTTCATACACTGTAGATTATGGGGATTGGCCATTTACTTCACATTTGTGTCCCTAGAATATCGATGGTTGGGTGATTTTATTTTAGGATTTTGAAAGGAATTGAGAAAAGTATTTAATTCTGCTGGGGGGACTTCCTTTGCAGAGTCTGCCATGGTCGTAATGTTTCCAGCATCGTCACAGGTGTCTCCACCCATATGTGCAGGGTCTCATCCATGGTTCAATAGATTTTTTTCCTGCCTTTGGATCAGAGAATTGACGGTACACAAAAATGCTGGAGAAACTCAGCGGGTGCAGCAGCATCTATGGAGCGAAGGAAATAGGCAACGTTTCGGGCCAAAACCCTTCTCAGAGAATTGAATTGGGAATCCGCCAGCCCCTATGTTGGGAGTCCATACACTGACCAGGTGATTAAATAGAGTCTCCGCGTGCTGACCAGTCATGTAACAGAAACTGGAATCTGTTCTTGTACATCCTGGAAAGGAAATACTGGTTACTGGTGTGTTGAAACTGTTTGGGCGCTTAATGCTATAGTTGTCATGCATGCTCAAATGTTGTTAGTTTGTGAGATTCTTTTTCTTTGAGACGTTATTAAATTCATATATTTAATCTAGTCAATGAATGGAAAATAGACTCAGCTTTATAGCAAGTTGACTGAACCATCATGACACTTCCCTACGTTCCCAGTGCAACACTGGGGATGGTATTCCAGTATTTACGGGTATTACAAGGCTCAGCCCAGCCACCCCCACTCATCCCCTCTCCCATCAGGCAAAAGGTACAGAAGTGTAAAAAAGCACACCTTCAGATTCAGTGTTTAAGAAAAAACTGCAGATGCTGGAACAATCGAAGGTGGACCCTAATGCTGGAGAAACGCAGCGGGTGAGGCAGCATCTATGGAGCGAAGGAATGGGTGACGTTTCGGGTCGAGACCCTTCTTCAGACTGATGGGGGGGGGGGGGGGGGGGAGGATGAAGGAAGAGGCGGAGACAGTGGGCTGTGGGAGAGCTGGGAAGGGGAGGGGATAGAGGGAGAAAGCAAGGACTACCTGAAATTGGAGAAGTCAATGTTCATACCGCTGGGGCGTAAATTACACAAGTGAAATATGAGGTGCTGCTCCTCCAATTTACAGTGGGACTCACTCTGGCCATGGATGAGGCCCAGGACAGAAATATCGGATTCGGAATGTGTGTGTGTGTGTGTCAGTGTGTGTGTGTGTGTGTGTGTGTGTCAGTGTGTGTGTGTGTCAGTGTGTGTGTGTGTGTGTGTGTCAGTGTGTGTGTGTGTGTGTGTGTGTGTGTGTGTGTGTGTGTGTGTGTGTCTGTGTGTGTGTGTGTCAGTGTGTGTCAGTGTGTGTGTGTGTCAGTGTGTGTGTCAGTGTGCGTGCATCAGTGTGTGTGTGTGTCAGTGTGTGTGTGCAGTGTGTGTGTGTGTGTGTCAGTGTGTGTGTGTGTGTGTGTCAGTGTGCGTGCATCAGTGTGTGTGTGTGTGTGAATTCTGGCCGCGCTGCAATATCCGGTGTTGATTCTGTTTCAGGTGAATGATGCGTCGTGAGATGAAGGAAGGGATGTGTAATTATTGAAAAGCAGTGAATCTTTACAATGTAATAATGCAGCCCTTGTCCTTCATGGCTTTTAAGTCATTTCTCATTGATCTCTAATTATTGGCGATTGATTCCGCGGAGAGGGGTCCCGGCCAGACAGGACTTTTTTTTCCCTCTCTCTCTCTTTTCTTTCCGACGCTTTGAGTAATTCTCAGCTTCGGAAAGATTTCCAGGGCAGCCTTGTGTTTCTGCAACCCTTCAAGTATCTGTATTCAATATCAGACCCTTAAATCGTCGGCAAATCCACAGAGTCAGCGGAATAATAGATCGCCGCATTCATTCACGGAAGAGAGTAGTTTTCGATTTGGAAGGACAAATTAAGTGGGACATTGTCTCTGACAAAAAAAAAGGGGGGAGGGTGGATTGAAGGATGGTTTCTTCGATTTTTTATTTTTGTGTTTCAAATGATGGAACGGGCTGGAGAGCATCGCGGAATCCCGGAGCTACACCTCCAACCCGCTGGACAGACAAGGTAATGGCCAGGCATTGATTAGTGATCAGATCAGCAGCGAGATTCACTTCCCCCAGCGCCGAGTCGACCACAATGACTCCCGAAGATAATATGTGGAGTCCAATTGATGGAGCAAGTTGGACTTTCTCACCCCGCCCCCTCTCCCCCCCAAATTCATCAATGAGGAGATGTTTGTTTTCTACTTGGAATCAATTGTGTGTTTTCTTTTTTAAACATAGTTAAATCTATAGATCACAAGTTGTGACGGCTCATGAATAAAGGGTATATATATATATATATATATATATATATCAAGCGGCAAGGTGCAGAGGAGGCGCCCAGTCCTGTACACTCAGTTTGCAATGACCTTTTTAAGAGTCAGGATAAGGCACAAGGGTTGAGTGAGTGAGGCACACACACACACACACACACATACACACACATATAGACAGCATTACTTGATTTGACTGCTTCACACGCCACGGGACTTCAAGCAGCACAACTTGAATCTCAAAGATTTCTCCCAGGCCAGGTATGCAATTATTTATATTTGCTAATTTCGTCTTTTGCACAGGTATACATTTCAGAAATCGTTTTGCACAGATTCTGTTTTTAGGTGTGCAAATGAATTAGCAATGTGTGTGTGTGTCAGGAGATATTATACAGGCTTGCGTGCATGTTTGTCAAGACAGCTTCATTTAATAGTCTTTACCTTGAGAGATGGATTATGTACAGATAAAGCAGAAATGAAAGCTGCCTCTACCATTGCGTTACACCAGAAGTACTTTGGGTGAAACCTTTTTATTTATTTATTTTTTTCATTTTTATAAATGACCGGTTTTTGAAAAAGTTTTATGAAGAACAGCAATTAGTCATAAAACCATAGAGCTATTGTGAAGGTAGCTGTTCATAGATTATTTTAATTTTATTAATTAGTGTATTTGTTCTGTGTTTGCACAATGAATTAAATGTCTCTTTCCCGTGTTGACCAGGTAGTTGATCTGGTGTAACGTGGCCTCATGAAGCGTCATCTGCTGGAGTGACTTGGGGCATCTGTGTCTACTAGCATGTAGTGTTAGAGGTCCAGGCACCGTCTAGATAATTAAATAGGCTACCCACATGCTGACCAGTCATTTGAATTTGTTGTTGTATATACTAGGCAGGAAATATTGGTTCCTGGTGCATTGAAACTACTTGGCCACTTTGTCCATAGTTGTGAAGCATATTCAATTTTTTTTTTAATTTAGTGAGACTATTTTTCTTTGTGATGTTATTAATTACAAATATTTAATCTAGTCAATGAATGGAAAATGGACACCTTGAAAAATGTTGAATGTACAATGTCAATTTTCATTCTCTCTTGCTATACAATCCAAAGAGGGTTGAAATCCTACTAATCTTTCAGGCATCCCATTACTTGATTTCTACAGAAGTTATTCAGTTTATTTTATTTAAACCATGCAGTCAGGTTTAACAGTTTTCGAACGGGATCTCTTTAGACTACCTCATAGACTCTGCATCAAATTTGAAAAGTGAGTCTATTCACCCTATTCTTCCCCAAAATAAATTTCGTCACCCTCCCCGTCAGTATCAATTTGTCGAACAACTCTAATCAACAAATTGATTGATTGAGAAATGAGGGAAAACTTTTTTACCCAGAGAGTTGTGAACCTGTGGGATTCTCTGCCACAGAAGGCAGTGGAGGCCAATTCACTGGATATTTTCAAGAGAGAGTTATATTTAGCTCTTAGGGAGTTAGCTCTTAAAGAGTGTAATATATTATCTGCATTTAAATCAAACCGAGTTGATCTGCCATGGACTCAATTTATTGCGAGGAAATGCAATGGCATTGACTGGGGATCCCAAGCTTGCTGGTGGCTTTTGTGGATTGATTAAACTTGCATCATCCAAATCACCCGTGAAATATTGATGCAATGTCCTGACTGCAAGAGTCCACATTATTTGCTAACCTGCTTGATGAACATTTGACATACTTTACTCAGTGTAAGTAAAATGCATTTCAAACCAAACCATAGCCAACTAGTCATGACAGTAACATTACACGGTGAGTCCAATATAATTGTTGTATTGTCCTTGTGGGGCAGCGCGGTGGCACAGCTGGTAGAGTGCCAGATACCAGGGTTCGATCCTGACCTCTGGTGCTGTCTGTTTGGAGTTTGCATGTGCTCCCAATGGCTGCATGGGTTTTCTCCGATTACCTCCCACAACCCAAACTCAGAGGTTAGTATGTTAATTCACTTTTGTAAATTGCCCCTAATGTGTACAGAGTGAATGAGGAAGTGGGATAACATTGAACTAAGTGACTCGGTGCCCAAAGAGCCTTTTTCCATGCCGTATCTCTGAATTAAACCAGCAAAATCATTTCCCAAGATAGGCACAAAATGCTGGAGTAACTCAACGGGATATGCAGCGTCTCTGGAGACAAGGAATAGGTGATGTTTTGGGTCGGACCCCTTCTGAGGAAATCTGTCAACCCGAAACGTCACCTATTCCTTTTCTCCAGAGATGCTATGTTATTCTGGCATTTTGTGTCTATCTTTGGTTTAAACCAGCATCTGCAGTTCCTTCCTACCATTAATCATCTGCCCATTTCACCAGTCCAGTCTCCTCTGAAATCCATATCTATCATCATATTCTTCATCACACTTCTGCGATCAGTGTCATTTATAGTCCTGTGGTAGACACAATATGCTGGCGTAACTCATCGTGACAGAGACCCTCAACGTCACCCATTCCTGCCTGTCCCGCTGAGTTACTCCAGCATTTTGTTCCTACCTTCGATTTAAACCAGCATCTGCAGTACTTTCCTCCACCTTTTGTCCTGATACTGGTTCCTTGACTTGATGTTGGTTTCCTTCTGTGCTCCGATCAATTGAGTCATGAGGTTCATGTCCCACTTGTGGAAAATTTAGACTGACACCTCTGTGCAAAACTCATTGGAGTGTAGCATCCTCATACTTCAAACAAGATGTTAAAACACATCATGCTTTGTTCTTCAGTTGAGGCCGTAAAATATTCCGCAGCATAGTTTTGTAAAATAATGAAGTTCTTCCCCTGTGTATTGGACAATTTGTGCCTCAATCAAAATAGGTTATTAATTTCTTTTCATATTGCTATTTTATGTTCTTGCTGTTGTATTTATTACATTTTTTCAATGATTGTATCATTGGTGTTAAAGTTCTTTGAGACAACTCAAGGACAGAAAGGCTTTGTATTTTGAAAAGTTAGAGGAAGGGTTTAGGGTTCTGTGAATGTTAGTCATTTGTGTTACTGCTAGGGCAATACAATAGGATAAGAATACATCGCTGGAAGAGCTCAGCGGATCAGGCAGCATCTGCGGAGATGAAATTGACAGCTGAGGTTTTGGATCGGGGGCCTTTTTCAAATATATGAATAACTTGTCCTTTCTCCCATTGACGTAATCAGCAAAAGGAGAGTTCAGCACCTATCCCTCTGACCTCTCTCTCTCTCTTGAGTGCTTGAAGATTCCTCTTCTCCCCCAGTTCTGGTCATTTCATGTGAATGATTTTCACTTCACTATTCGACACAAAAAGCTGGAGTAAATCAGTGGGTCAGACAGCATCTCTGGAGAAAAGGAATAGGTGATGTTTCAGGTGGAGACCCTTGCTCAGACTGGGTTCTTCAGACTAATTTCACTATTAATGGCATAATATTCATTTTCTGTGATCCTTCAGTGTCTTCCCCCCCCCCCCCCCCCTCCTATCTCCCCTCGCCCCCCCCCCCGCCCCCCCCTCCTCTCTCTCACCCCTTAATGCCACCCATTTTAGCACTCCACCTCAGTTGATAAACTAAAGAAGACATAGATAATGTGGCAGCGATTAGCATTCCCCTTTTTACAAATAGCATTTTTTATGAATGCATTGGATTGGCTTTTCATCTTTTCGTAAAGTTCGTTGTACATGTGGTGCAGGATGTAGGGTAAAATGGGTCATGTGTAAGGAAGAGCTAGTACTCCTGAGCCCTGACCCAAAAAGCCACCAATCCATGTTCGTCTGTGTCTTTGTCTGACCCGTTGAGTTACTCCAGTATTTCTTTTTGCTCTTGATCCGAGCTATGCGTGCATCGATATATGCAGGAAAACAGAGGAATAAAAATGAAGGGGACAAGAAAAATAAAACTTTCTGGATTAAACAAATCTTTCTGGGTTTGGCAACATCCCATGATTTTATTCTTTGTATTTCTAGTTTTCAGGGAATCTAAACTGGGCCTTTCCCTTAGTTTTCACCTCCAATTCTCTCTTAAGATGACATGATTCCATAACATTTAACAGTAAATAGGTCAGTTTAAAAGTCAGATAAGAAGCTCTTGCAGTGTTTCAGTGGAGTGCACGAAACCTTTGTGCAGAAATAAATCAATGGTTTCTTCCTCATGAGCCTTGACTTTATTGGGCTATAATGTACTGTCTTAATTTGTCATACTGAGGACGGAGAGTTGCAACATACTTTTCCCTGCATATGAACTTCTGACATTTTAAAGAGTCCAGTGTCCCATATTTTATGATCTGCGGATTAAATATATATTGCACTGCACAGACTTGCTTATAGAATCCAATAATCTCAATTTGATGTTCATATAAAAGGATTTAGTGAGTGCAGTTAAACCCTTCTCGAGTAACATAAATGCAGACGTGCCGGGCTTATTCTGAAGAGAAGAAATAAAAGAAGACTTTCAAGTGCATCCTTCAAGTGGAAAGCGTCTGAGCCTTATTGATTTTGTATTTATAGATGTGCAAATGTGGATTTGTCTTCTCTTTCTTTTCCCCCCAAAAGGACGATCAAGGTTGAGTCTTAACAGCGAGATACGATTCACAGGAGGAATGCTAATGAAGCATTAAATGGGAATGTTTGTAACACAGAGCAGACAAAAAAGAGGAAAAAGCATTAGCACTGCACAATGGAAACTGGAAGTTGAAGTTTTGCAAAACAGGATCACTAGCATTATTGTGAATAAAAGATGCGTTGAGGCACTTGGCTGATACCGAATGCTTTGATGCATCTTGTCCATGAGTAACTATGTAGATTTGCTTTGTACTGAAATCTCCCCATGACCATTGTGGGTTTTCTCCGGGATCTCTAGTTTCATCCCACACTCCAAAGGCGTACAGGTTTGTAGGTTAATAGGCTTTGATAAAATTGTAAAATTGTCCTTGTGGGTGTAGGATAGTGCGAGTATACGGGTGACCACTGGTCGGCGTGTCACAGCGGCCGAAGGGCCTGTTTCTATGCTGTTTCTCTAAATTGAAGTGCTGGCCACTCTTTGTAATCTTGAAATTATTATCCTCATGTTTATATTCTTCCATGGCATTACTCCTTTTCTTCTGAAACCTCCAGAAACTGAGTAACATTGAACGTCTGTGACTCTGGCCTTGTCCACTCCAATATTCATTGCTTTACTGTTGACCTCCTGGCTTTAACCATTTACACTGCTGTGATCTCTTCCCACGTCCTTCCAATGCTTCAACTATTTTAAGACAATACCTTGCACTTACCTGTCTAATGATAATGCTGTCTAGGTGACATTTCTTTCTGAGTGACCCCCTAGTCGTGCTTTTCTACATTTAATGCTCAATATGACGAATTTAAAAATATATATTTCAGTCTCCTGAAATATTTTAGTGTGTGCATTCAAATCACTTTATTTCACTGTTAATGAGAAAAACAAGTGGGTCCTTTACCCATAATGTATCTAACCACACCTCCCTTTTATACTAGTAAATATGAAGGTGAAATGGGAACGCTTTGTACAGTTTTAGTGATTATTGCACAGTGGTAACTGCATTGATGGGGGTAATCCCTGGTATAGTAGGGTTGTTTAATGAAGAGAGAATGCAGCTGCATTTTCCAAAAAAGTAGAAGAATGGTGATTGTTTTGGGGCTATATCTAAGGGTCACTATGTCTAAAAATGTAGTTGTCCATTTAGGACAGTGTTGAGAACAAAAATCTTGATTCCAAGAGCTGTGAACCTGTTGAATTATCTGCCTCGGAGGGACATAAATGCTTGGTTATTACATACATGCTTCAAATCAGATAACATTAGGAAAGTGTTGTGTGATGTAAAATTTCAGTCACAATGTTACTGAAGAGTAGAGTTGGCTCAAGTGGGGTTATAGCACAGTTTAGCATTTCTGATATTCCCTTGAAATGCAGAGCGCCATCTGATGGAAAAGAATGAATAACATGGAAAAGTGCAATTGTGGCTGCTGTCTGGCAAAGATTGGGCAGATAAGGGGAAGAGGGGTCTAAATGAGTAATGAAACCCAAGGGATTCCAGTAAGATGTGGATGTTACAAAGGTTCCTGCTTGTCCACATAGTGAAACAAACAAATCCATCGCGGCTTTGGCTCTTTTTGTTTTTCTAAATTGTTTCCGGCTTGCCATCCTGTGAACTGCAGTTTTTGCTCAACTCCCCCTTCAATGTACATCTGGGAACAGAAATCTAGAAATGATGGTCTGATTCATATCTCAATGACCCACGAGAGCAAACGAGGATATAATCTGAGTTGCTTAGATGAAGAACTCGGTTAATTGATTTACACATGAGCAACTCTAAATTAGAACTTGCTTTTAAAAAATGATCTGGGATTCAGTCAAAGACTACCACCAATGTGTCGATATGAAGCAATCATTAAACATGTTGCATTTATGTATTTTCATAGTAGCTTGGCCGAACTTGGGAACTGCACAAAGTTTACAGATTGTGCTGCATATATATGGACAAGCTTTTCCCTTTGAGAATAGGGAAGATTCGAACAAGAGGACATGACTTCAGAATTAAGGGACAGAAGTTTAGGGGTAATATGAGGGGGAACTTCTTTACGCAGAGAGTGGTGGCTGTGTGGAATGAGCTCCCAGTGGAAGTGGTGGAGGCAGGTTCATTGGTATCATTTAAAAATAAATTGGATAGGCATATGGATGAGAAGGGAATGGAGGGTTATGGTACGAGTGCAGGCAGGTGGGACTAAGGGGAAAAAAAAAATTGTTCAGCACGGACTTGTAGGACCGAGATGGCCTGTTTCCGTGCTGTAATTGTTATATCGCTATATATGCTTCAACAAAAGGTCAAGACCTTGAAGAAATTTGTCATTCGTGGTAATTTCAGGAACGAGCATGCTTTTTCGACATGAATCTTGGCTGTTGACCCTCCTTGGACAAACAAAGTCAGACTGCAAGAAAATAAGAATGCATTGACGATAGAATATTGGTTCTTCACCAAGAAAAAGTACAGTCCAATGTGGCGAGTTCATTCTACTCATGCAAGAGGCCACTGGAATATTTTGTGGATAATCACACCCTGATTGTGTGGTCTGTTTGTTCGGCACTAACTTGGAAGCAACTTTCAGCAGTCGTGGGATTGCAGGTTGAAGCTTCTTGTTCGCCCAAGAGGTGTTGGCACTGTGTATATGATGTAAAGAAAGTGGATTTCATTGCCGCGTGTAAATATACCTTGATCTTTTTGATCATGGAAGTCGTTTAGTTTAGAGGTACAGCACAGAAACAGGCCCTTTGGCCCACCAAGTCAACGTCAACCAGCGATCCCCGAACATTAACACTATCCACACACAGTAGGGACAATTTGCACTTACACCAAGCCAATTAACTTACAAAGCCGCACGTCTTTGGAGCGTGGGAGGAAACCGAAGATCTCAGAGAAAACCCACGCGAGTCATGGGGAGAAGGTACAAACTCCATACAGACAGCACTCATAGTCAGCAGCGAACCCGGGTCTCTGGCACCGTTAAGGGGCTGTCCCACTGCGGGTTTAGAAGAGTTTGCCCTCAACTCAAACTTGCAGCATAGTCAACACATGGTCCCAGGAGGTCCTATGATGTCACTGGAAATCTCCTTCATGCCCGAGGGACATTCCCGAATACTCGTGGCCTCAGCTAGGTCGCGGAAACATTTTCACCATGTTGAAACATTTTCCGCGAGCAAAAATTGGTTGGCATGGTTCTTTTGAACTCGTAGTGTAGTGCAGTGGAGTGGGGTCTCTATGTAGTTACAGGCAGTCGAGGGCAGCCGTAGGCAATCTCCTTCGCTGACCGGGCAGTTTAATTGGCTCATTGGAGTTTTCAGGACCAAGGAAAACCGACTGGTAGGTTAAATGCCCGCTAAACTTTATTATACTTCTTAAAAGTGTCAAAGTGTCTACACACCTTTCCCCCCCTCTCTCCCCTTCTCTCCCCTTCTCCCCCCTCCCCCCCCCCCCCCCCACCCCCCCCCCCCCCCCCTCCCCTCCCCTCCCCCCCCCCCCCCCCCCCCCCCCCCCCCTTCTCCCCCCCTCCCCCCTCCCCCCCCCCACCCCCTTCCCTCTCTCCCTTCCCATTACTGTGCAGCCGTCTTTTACCTTCATAGAAACATAGAAACATAGAAATTAGGTGCAGGAGTAGGCCATTCGGCCCTTCGAGCCTGCACCGCCATTTAATATGATCATGGCTGATCATCCAACTCAGTATCCCGTACCTGCCTTCTCTCCATACCCCTGATCCCCTTGGCCACAAGGGCCACGTCTAACTCCCTCTTAAATATAGCCAATGAACTGGCCTCAACTACCCTCTGTGGCAGAGAGTTCCAGAGATTCACCACTCTCTGTGTGAAAAAAGTTCTCCTCATCTCGGTTTTAAAGGATTTCTCCCTTATCCTTAAGCTGTGACCCCTTGTCCTGTGACCCCTTCCTGTTCATGGCGGGTGTGAATTTCAGACAGCACTCCCCCGCTTTCCTTGGCCCCCGCCTTTGCGAATTGTTTGTGTGTGTGCAGACGGTCGATCCAGCTCGAGATCCACCGTAGCCGTGAATAAGAAGTAATTTTCATGAGTCTCTTCATTAATCTGTTTTTTTTATGATTCTTAACAATGGCTGTGATTCAGTGTAGGGAAAACGACCAAGATTTCTAAATACTTTGTATGGTTTTCATCAATTGATCTAATAATCACAATATTATTGTGGCCCCTGCAAAATCAACAGCAATCATTCCCAGGCGCACTTAAAAAAAACCCATACTGAAATGTGATTAATGGAGTAGGTTCAAAGAAATCTTCCATCCCTCCTGAAAAATCAAATGGACCACATTACTAATGTTGCTTTAAATGATTGGTTTTATTGATGTGCTCCTGTGTTCTGACTGCTAATCAGGTGATCACAACACCAGGTTATGTACTGCAAGCAGATTGTCACCCTTCCTCTCAGTCTGGCTTGAAGAATCTGCAATTCATTTTAAAACAGATGTATTAGCCCTGGTTCATTGGTTAGTGTTCTCGCCTCTGAGACAAAAGGTTATGAGTTTGAGCCTGTCTCTGTATATAATTCAACTTTCAGCGTAATTGTGGTTAATCTACACTGTACTCTGCCAACATGCTTCCATGTTTCTGGCCTTTCACCAGTTGAAAAGTAGCAGTTCTATCATATGCAGGAGTTTTCTGAATACTGCAGGATCTCGACAAAGTGAATAAAAGGAAACTTTTAGCGGAGAGGGCAAAAAAAACATTTGAATGTCCCAAGGAGTTGTGGTGTGGTGTACTGCCTGAAAGGGGAGTAGTTTGTCAAAAAATAATTAAATATATGAAGAGAAAAGAATCGCAGGGCTGTGAGGGAAGAGTGGAAATGGCCAACTGATTTGATGTTAGTTTAGTTCAGAGATACAGCACGGAAACAGGCCCTTTGATCCACCGAGTCCGCACCGACCAGCGATCCCCATACACTTACACATACCCTACACACACTAGGAACAATTTACACTTATACCAAGCCAATTAACGTACAAACGTGTACATCTTTGGAGTGTGGGAGGGATCAAAGATCTCGGAGAAAGCTCATGTGGTCACGGGGAGAACGTATTAACTCCATACACACAGCACCCGGACTCTGGATCGATGCGGGTCTCTGGCGCTGCAAGCTCTATAAGGCAACGGCTCCACTGCTGTGCTGTGCCAAGATTTGCAAGAAGCTGACAGGAGCCAAATGGCCTTTACTGTAATAATCCTTCAAGTCAATCCAGCAATGTAAAATCATATTAGTTAAAAGAAGCACTGAGGGGCTGCATTGAAGATAAGATGTAATTGTTGTTTAGAAAAGGAATAGGTGACGTCTCAGGTTGAGACTTCTTCAGACTGAGAGTCGGGGGAAAGGGAAACGAGAAACAAAATTGTTGTTTGTTCGACTATAAAGGACCTCCTGCCACTATCTAGATAGGATAACGCATTCACACTACCGATCAATCCTTGCCACTCACTGAGATAACTAAAAACATTCTACCTGGTCTTTATCTCATTGATTTTAATAAGAATTTACTATGAACAAATAGATGCAACTCTTGCCTCATTAGAATAGTTATGAAACTTCAAACATATTTAATTGACTGTTAAGAACTCCAGGTTTTTGCTTTCAGTACAGGCCAAATTTGCATGGTTTAAATATCCAATTGACTAAAACATTTTCAGGATCGAGACAACTGGAAAAAATAAATTGAAATATAATTTGCATTTAAAGTTTATCCTGTGTTTAGTTTTTCAATGAAAGCTGATTTCATAAGTGCATTTTTGGCTATCAATCTGAGTTGTGATTGATGACGTACTTCTGAAATTTCTGGTCCATCCTTGATGTTAAATGCTGATGCCACTTTTATTCTGAGGAAGGCAGATTGAAGCAACAAGAAGGAATTGACTTGTGACATGAAGGAAGTGCAAGAAAATCCTGATTACAAAGGAATGTTTTACTCCATTCAGTCAACAAGACAACCCATGGGGTTATAGAACTTAGCTCTTATTCTGAAAGAATAAAAAATGTGACATTACCGAGTGTTTGAATTAATATCAGCTATGGTACTGAATGGTGAACTGATAATGATATTTGCTGTATAATGTGCATGAATGTGCAATTAGTGGTGGACACATTAAAAGCAGGTTATTTCAATATATATAGAGTTCAGGAATACATTGGCACAGAAACCTAATTAATAAAATTAAGTCAAGATGCAAAGTTTCTAAACTTTTTGAAAGGCATGTGTAAGGCATGTTACGGCGGCAGGCGCGGGCACACCGCGACGCCCTGTGTCTCCCTTTCAAGGGAGATGCTAAAAATGCATTTCGTTGTCTCTGTACTGTACACTGACAATGACAATAAATTGAATCATTTCATTTTTTTTTTTCATTTCGTAATGAAAAAGCAGAGATTGATTTCTGAGTTAGCAGTTCTGATAAGAGATGTACTGAAGTACTTATATAACCTTATAACAATTACAGCACAGAAACAGGCCATCTCGGCCCTTCTAGTCCGTGCCAAACACATACTTGTCTAGGAAGGAACTGCGGATGCAGGTTTAAACCGAAAGATAGACACAAAATGCTGGAGTAACTCAGCGGGAGAGGCAGCATCTCTGGAGGGATGGAATGGGTGACATTTTGGGTTGAGACCCTTCTTCAGACTGGAGTTTCCAGAGATACTGTGGAGAGAGTTCAGTTTTTTTTAATGAAGTTTGAGAGATGAGCTTCAGTTGGTCTAAATACCTGATGTATTCCCGGACTTTGCTTGTATTGATGCTTCAAAGACAACAAAAGTTAGTATTTAAGAACATAAGACAATTACAGCATGGAAACAGGCCATCTCGTCCCTTCTAGTCCGTGCCGAAGACTTATTCTCCCCTAGTCCCATCTACCTGCACTCAGACCATAACCCTCCATTCCTTTCCTGTCCATATAACTATCCAATTTATTTTTAAATGATAAAATCGAACTTGCCTCCACCACCTCCACTGGAAGCTCATTCCACACAGCTACCACTCTCTGAGTAAAGAAGTTCCCCCTCAAGTTACCCCTAAACGTCTGTCCCTTAATTCTCAAGTCATGTAAAAGATGTGAAGTACAGGTCAGAGCTATTGCAGAATAATAAAACCACAAAGACAATATTTGAATTGGCCAACAGATCAGGTGTTATGTGTGGATGGAAGAAAAATTGAATTAGTATTACAGAAGAATAACTGACCGGACGAACTTTTCCCGAATACCATGGTGATTCCTGAAAGCTTCAAAGTGCTCAGACAGAAGAAGAGCTGCTGTTCCCCTTGCTTGCACTGGGCCTTATTGGAATCGTGTAGAAGGCCACAAACAGATGGGATGGAGACTTAAAGCAACAGGCAACGGGAAGCTCAGCGACGTGTCTGCAGACATGAATGAGGGTGTTCAGCAAAGTTGGCGTTTGGTTTTCCCAGTGATGACGAGGCCACGGTGTGGGCACTGGTTGTAATGCACCAAGATGGAAAACAAGGAAGTGCATTGCCGCTTCACCTGAGAGGGTTAATTGGATATTGGGAAGTGATGAATCAAAATCGCATATTGAATTCCCTGTAAATGCATGGGAAAAGTTTGAAGCATGATGATAGATGTAAAGTAGGAAATATTCATCCAAAAGGACACCAAGTGTTGGAGTACCTCAGGCAGCATCTCTGAAGAACATGGATAGGTGCCAAGTCGAGTCAGGACGCTTCGTCAGCCTTCTTCAACATTATACAGCAGTTCTGAAGAATTTTAGTGACATTTCTTGAGCGCCATGTTTTTGACCATGAACTAATTTAATTTTCTTTGTGAATGTTCCATGAATGTCCACTAGAGAAGGTAGATGGGGCATTAAATTAATATTGCATCTGCTGGAAGACACCACTTCCACTGTGCGTCATTTCATCAGTCTGTGAATCTCTGCTGCGCCACTTAAACCCACAACCTTCAGTCTCTGCTACCCGCTCCTCATTGCACCATTGCCAATATCTCCAGTATCATTAACCATCCTGCTGTTTTATAACATTAGTTGTCTGTGTACACGTTGGAATTTGACATTTCGGACTTTTCTATACAGGCAAATGTCATGAGATGTACATGTCTGGAATTGTTTTTAATAATAGTCCAGGAGAGGTTTGTATGTTTATCAGTCATCTCATCAGGGTGAAAATCGGGTTCAATTTTATCTAATCTTGGTTTTTTGTTCCCTCACTTAATAAATTTGCCAGAAATCCTTCCCAGATTTAGATAGTGTCCCTTTTAACTGTACACATTTGAATAGGAAAATAAAATTACTTGATATTTGCCACAAATCAGACTCGTTTATTAGCATTGCTTTAGGCTAGAAATGAGGCCTAGCAAAGTGAGAAACCTGCTCTCTCTCTGCTGAAGGTGGGAGCCTAACGCTGATTTCAAACTACCTCATTTTCTGCGTGAATAATCTCCTTGGGTAATAGAGTATGACTCCAAATTTCCCTGGCTTAAATGCTTTTAGGTTTTTTTTCCAGCTCTGTCAAGGGTTTACAAATCCATGCATGCCACTCTGCAGCTGACAGGCAGACTAAAAGCATTGGGGTCAGCAGGTCATCTGTCTGGGGCTCGGAGTTCACATGTCTTTGGCTTTGATCAGTCGTGGCATATTCTTCAGATGCAGCTGCTTGTTGCAGGATATTTTATTTCCTTCCCTTTTAAATGCCTTGACATGCATTGACGTTACAAAATTATTGCGAGGTTCGGATCTCGAAATACACTGGAATAATAGAGGAAGGATTCACGTCGACAGCATAGCACAGTGGAACAGCAGACGAGGGCCTGTATTTGCACTTAGTTCTCTCTGATGCAGGAATAAAATTGCTCAGGGGTTTCATGGAATGCTCTCAGCGAGAGACACGTCTCTGATTTGCCAGTCCTCCAGGATTCACCTGGAGACCCCAGACTGATAAATTTAATACAAGCATAATCCATGTGAGTGAAAAATCATAAAGGGATTACAAATATTTTCACCATTTTGTTTGGACATTCGGTTCTAACAGTATTGGAATAGATAGAAGAATTAAGTATCACCCAGTAAGATCCTGCATCTATTTGCTTTCTGTGAGGTTTTGTATAGTGGGCTTGTTTGCCTCATTGCTTATAAGTAACTAGATGGTTGGTATAACCTCCAGGAATCGGTCTAACTGGAGTTAGCAACATTAATAGGCAGGCAATGCTCTTTGCTGGAGCAGATGAGCTGTATGTTAAATTATATTCTAGCCTTCCTACATTCATAGGTGAGAGTAAGCTAGGATTGTAGGTGCAATGTAAATGTAAGAAAGTGTCTTTTGTGCAATTAGTACCGATGGGTTAAAATGGCATTGTTAGCAATATGTATATATCATTACAGTAAGAAATCTAAGATATTTTACCAACATTTCAACCTTTTTCTTTTCTTGGTTTACTGAGAGCAATACCCCTTGCTGTTTCTATTTCCTCACTTGGAGAGAAGTGGGTGGATTGACCCACAGCCCAGGAAGGCCTCACATTCAACCCCTTGATTCTACTGAGCTGCTGACTGCAACCAACCCATGGAATCGATGCTACAACTTGCCTTTTAGGGAGAGGAACAGGAAATAAATATCAATCACAATCTTTGAGGGCTGATTGATTTAACATGGATCAGAGAACAATGCGTTGATCTGGATGGGTTTCTCCCCACAGGCTTTGCAAATGAATATTAGAACGAGAGGTTTGGGCATCAGGAGAATTCTGGGTATGGAACCCAAAGGGCCTTCCCTTTACTCACTGTTCTGAGACGTGGAGACAAATTGATCACTTACCTTGTGCACAAATAATTATGACCTATGACAATAACAGTACCTGCGGTGGCACAGTGGCACAGCAGTAGAGTTGCTGCCTTACAGCTTCAGAGATCCGGGTTCGATTCTGACTACCGGCGCTGCCTGTACGGAGTTTGTACGTTCTCCCCATGGCCGCATGGGTTTTCTCCAAGATCTTCAGTTTCCCTCCCACATTCCAAAGTAGTACAGGTTTGTAGGTTTGGGATTTTTTTTAGGATAATGTTATGGCCCGGATTCGGTGGGCCTATGGGCCTGTTTCTGCACTGTATCACTAAACTAATACCTTTTTGGCAAAGCAGGAAGCACCAAGAGGTAAACTGGAAGAGAAAACCCGTGCATTGTGCACCCAGGCTTTTGATATAAACTCTTGGGTCCCAAAGCTCCAGAGTTGGCGTAAACACTTAGTAAAATATGAATTCTGTCAGGGTCATGTAAAGAATTCTGCCTTGCCTAGATCCACAGAGTGGTCATATAACAAAGAGTAACTGTAGCCTGGCAGTTAAACCTAAGCTCAACACAAGTAAGTTGCATCAGCTGGAGAAGGTTTATTCAATTCCAGCCTTATTTAAGAATGTAAAAATAGAATGGGAAACTGACAAGCTTTCATCTGCAATTTTTTGCTCCACATATTTTTGTTACCCGAGTGACCCAGGCTGAAATAGTTGCTCCACCTGAGCCACCTTCCAACACTTTCTAAACCCTAATTGTCTAGACTCATTTCCCTGTGGGGCCCCACTGCTTGCAAATTGAAGGCAAGACCTTGGGTTGTTTTAATTGAAGCCTTTGTCTCAAGGAGAAGCACAAATCAGATGCCAAGGAACAAATTTGAGGCCAATTCTTGCAGCCGACAATGTTCCTCGTGCCAGTTTAAGATTGAACATCATCTTGTCAATCCTGGCAGCCTCTCACTCAGTGTCTGATGCTGAACTCATTGCTTAAAGAAAGAAATAATTCACTTTTGTTTCTCAGCATCTTTACAGGCTCCATTTGTCCTGAGATTTTGTACAGCATGCAAGTATATATATTTTTTAAAGTATGCGACATTTAGGCTCCTGATTCTGCCGAGCTTGCTGGCTTCAACCAGGTTTGTAGAGCGGATGCTACCTCTTTGGTTGAACGAAAATCGGTATGTGGTGTTGGAAAAGTTTGGAAATGCAAACAACAATGTGATAATGATATGATAACCTGTTAGTGGTTGGTTGAAGGGAAATAATAAAGCACTATTCTAAGGTAAGGCTTTTATCACTCGGGTATTCTTCAATACCAGGGACCTAACGAGATCCATCTTGTGTGGACGTTTTCGTGTAGGGCATTATTCATTGTGATAAAGTAGTTGTGAAGTGTGCTGGGTTGCAAACAGTTTAAGCAATATGCATTATGAAGCCTACAGTAATAGGAGTGAAATGCTTTGGAATAGTTAATAGCTGGAGGAAGATCACGGAGAATTAAAATGTTCTTGTGTCTGAACTACATTCCGGTTGCAGCCCATTTCCTCAGCTGCCTGCATTAATAATCACACTGTTTGTGCAGCCAGTTCAGGAGGCCACTGTGTTTTGCTTTTGAACAGCAGAAACCTGTTCACCATGAATAAGAAAAAAATTGGCCCCAGATGTCTTACTCCCTGCTACCATTAGTTCACGTTGAGGAACATTCTGCCTTAGTAGGGAAAAGTAAAAGTACTTGTATTCGTATCGCAACTCTCGCTGTAACAAAGCACATTACTGCACCAGTATGTTTTGCAGTCTGGGTACTGTTGTAATGGGAGAAACACATTTATGCTTGGCAAGGTCCCACATACAATAATCTAATTTTAAGCATTTTTTAAGTTTTATTTTGAAGGAAGATAAATATTGGCCAGGGAACCAGGGTGAATTCTGCCTTCTTCAGAATATAGCCTGAAATGTTTTATCAGAACCTGAGATAGGGCCTTGAAACTTCAGATGAAACTTTAATCTCACCTTCAGAGGTGAGAGGAGTCCACGAGCAACTTACTGCATGTTCCTGCTTTCTGCTGTCTGGGGAATAACAGAGCCTTGTTTTATTATCTCTTCCGCTTCTTTCATTGGTGTGTATCTCTTTCATGATTATCCATGCAGTCAGTGCTCAGGAATGTAACATCTCCTCACATTCCTTCCAGCATTGATCTTGCTCTTGGGTCAGGTGTACCGTGCGATGTACAGTCGCTCGCTGGATGCTCCCATCACCCCCTTCCTATTTGGTAACCTCAGCCTTACAACCCTTCAAGAGCTTCAAGCTTCACTAATTCCAACCTCTCGTGCAAGCCTGATATTAATTGATCCTCAATGGAGCTGAGCACTTAACTGCCAGGAATTCTCTCTGCTTCTCTCCTTTAAAGTACTACTTCAATCCATTTGATCAATCATATTTTCCCAACACTAATATCTCTTAATATGTCTTTGATTCAAATTGTGTTCTGATAAAGCACCTTTGAGTATTTAACTAAACAGGAGGTTAACATTATTAGAAAGACAGTAGATTGATATATTCAATTGTGCTATGGTACTTTTTTATCACTTGCACCTGTGTACAGTGAAATTATTTTTTGCATACTGTTCAGTATAAATCTTGCTATTCATTGGCACACTTATATTTAATTTGGAAGAGATTCCCCATGAGACTGTCCACTAGGGGTGCCGCATGATGGCAGCCTCTGCCTACAGTCTGTGTGTTTTTCTATCTTTTTAAAATTTTTGTTTTAAAGTATGTTTTGGAGGATTTTTTTTTTAGTATTTCTATGTGGGGCAGGGGGGTAGTGTAAGGAGGAAACCGTCTCCCAGTCATTTCCTGGCGAGGATGCGACTATTCCCCGAGTCGCGTCCTTGCCCCCCTCCTCGCAGCCTACCTACTGGATTGGCGCGGCCTTTCCTCCCAGGACCAGACCAGAGCTTCAGCAGCGGCGGCGCAGCGCTGGATACATCGCGGAGCGGGCGATGCCTTACCTGGGATCGCCGTTTGAAGCTCCGTAGTGTTGGGCCTGCTGCTCCAACATCGTGCAGCTGTGGTTTGCGAAGCTCAGCCGCGGGCGGCGCCGACCAACATCGCGGAGTCCTGGGCCCTTTTGCCAAAGGCTTCGGGAGTCGCGGTCTCCGGTAGGAAGTGGCTGATTCGGAGGTCCAAGCCGCTGAGAATGTTCTTCTGTTCCAACGTCGGAGTTCCATCATCCCGGCAAGAGGGACTGTACATCGGGCCTCCCGTAGCGGCGACTGCGGAGGGCTCAGGAGCCCCCGACTACGGGTGAACATCAAAGAGAAGGATGACTGAACTTTGGTGCCTTCCCTCACAGTGGGAAACTTTGATACCACTGTGTGGGGATGTTTATGTTATAGCCAATCGTGTTCTGTGTTCTTTATTTTATTCAAAAAATTTCTCGCTCGCTCGCTTGTCTGGGGAGGGGCAGGGAGTGAGGGTTTTTGTTACCATTGAAGGTCATCAATTGATAATCAATGAGGTTTTGCTGCCTTATGGGCCTGTCCCACTTACCCACTGCCGACACCTGTCATAGGCCGCTGAGAAATTTCTCCATGTTGAAAATCCAGCGTCGACCAGAACAAGGTACGACTCTTTGGGCGACTACTCACGACCATACAGGCTTCACCCCGCAACAAGTCGCCAGGATGTCGCCTGTATGGTCGTGAGTCGTCTCGTCAGTCCCCCAACGAGCCGTAGCGAGTTTCTTGTCGCCGCTGAATTTTCAACATGTTGAGAATTTTCGGCGACCTATGACAGGTGCCGACAGTCGGCGAAAAAGTCGGCGTAAGTGGAACGGGCCCATTAATCTCTAAATCAGAGAGAATGCGTTTGATATTTTAAATTAAATGGTGGAGTAAAGCTACAGCTTATTCTGCTACCTGTTTCCTGTTTTCCTCTCTTTCCTTGAAATTAATACTGAATGGGCCCTGGTGTAAGATGGGAATGTTCACCACACCCTACTTCTATCTATCTATCTATCTATCTATCTATCTATCTATCTATCTATCTATCTATCTATCTATCTATCTATCTATCTATCTATCTATCTATCTATCTATCTATCTATCTTCTTATAATATTAAAACTGTGTGCCTGCTGGCTGGCTGCTGGCTTTCTGCCTGACTTGTGGTTGCCAGCCTGTGGGTGCCAGCCTTTGATTCGTTGCTACGCCAACGTCAGACCCAGAAACGCCAAGTTTTTTTCCATTTCGGTAGAGATTTCACTTTTCATTCCAAGTATCCACTCCTCATTAAATTTTGTCGTGTTTATGTACACATTTTTAATAAAATCCTTCTCCCCCCCCCCCCCCCCCCCCCCCCCCCCCCACTCACTCATTTTGTCGCCTCCTGCTGGCCAGCGACCATAACGGCTGCTGGCGCCCGCATCTCGCCTCAAAGACACCATTTAAAAACAGCCGCACTGCTGATTCCTGAGCCGCTTGAGTTGGAGGACCACGTCTCCCGTGGGGGCTACGGGAAGGGAGCGGCTGCGTTGGGGGAGCAGACCCAACGGGTCTGCACTTGGTCTAGTTATTACTAAAATGTTGCACATGTCACATAAATAAAATGAACACTTGGAAAAAGCCTGGCACCTATGGCGTAATGTCTTAGATGTCATCACTTCCCTGAAATGGGAACAAATTGAAGATTAATGCAGTATTTATATCTCTTGTCCAGAGGAATAACTCCACATCCAATGTGATATTTCCACTACTGCTCAGATTTGTGCACACAATCTAGGCTGACATTACAGTGCAACACCGCTGGAGTTCTACATTTTCTTGGCAGTGCTTTTGGATGGCATTTTAAACTAAGGCCTGTTTATCATTTCACATAGATGTGAACAAAATGCCATGTCACTGTTTTAAAGAAGAATATGTTTTTTCTACTACAAGACTTGGATAAAAAGAAACCCTTTTAGGTTATCTAATCATTAGTTCATTACAGTTTGTGAAACTTGCTGTGTGTATATTGGCTGCCTTGTTTCTAACATTACAGTTTGCTTAAAGTTATTTAATTGGCCGTAAATACTTTGGACATCCGGGTGTTAGGAAATGCAAGCTTTCAGTGCAAATCTTCTCATTACTGACGCCTTTCCTTTCCTCCTTGGACTTTTTTTTCTGTGGAGTGAATCCTGTAGGAAAAGGTATTAAAACTGCACCAAACCCAATTCATGTGGCAACATATTAGAGTAATTAATGCTCCATTCATTGCAGACAGAATATGGAAATAGGGGATACCTGACGCCCTTCTTGGCTTGCCAATGTATGAAATAACGTCATCATTCAGACTGTATCATCTTCTGCCTGTTTCTTTTCTGAACAGTGATGCTCCCACACGACAGCCCCACCCCCACCGCGTTCAACATTTTCCCACATGTCCTTGTTGTTTGCGTTCAGTTCAGAATGGAATCATCGGTGGCTGAACGCTGCAGTTTTGCATAAACCGGGCTGTCTTGTCTGACCTTTGACTTGACCCTCTTTACAAAGACTCTTCTTCTCTGAGAGCCCAGTCTCGAACTGTTCCTTTTGTCCTTGGTCTTTCTCAGCACCTCTGACCCTTATGCAAAATAAAACCTTCTCCATTTCAACCCTGGCCCCCTGCTGCACTCCCACTGTGAAGAAATACTTTCCTTTCTGAGGTACAAAAGTACGTTCTATGTCGCAGTTTAACGTGAACCACCAAGGGGTTAACTTTGGAACATGAAAACATTGGAAGTCACGTGATCTTCTGCTGCTAAATGGAACTGAAACTCTCCCAGACCCACACACACTCCCATAAACTCACTTACAACTATCTATGGACATGGAGGAGGGACTGGTATTTATTGGAATCATAGAGTTCTTGCAGCTGTGTATATAACCTTGGATATATTTAGACTCTTGGTATCCCATACATTGTACACCGTAGATGCTGGTATTAGCATTGGAGCTCCCTGGTATTTTTTTTTCACCTTTTGTTTTAATGGGTTATGTCAACAAGATTTGGCACTGTGGCCATGATGATAAGGAAGGACAGCATCAGGCATCTATCATGCGGTCTGCTATCTCTGGGTTAATAGAGAATGCAGTGTTGGTGAAATAGAGTCACAGCGTTTCCTGGCGTCATCTGCTATCACTTAATGCTTTTTACAAAAAAAAAAATCTACTGCTCTAAGAGTTCAGGTCTAGCGAGGCCTGCAGATAAATTGCAGTAAATGATCCTGGAGCTGTCACATCCAGTAGATGAGAGACTTGCAATTATAGTTGCTCTGGTTACCAAGCCTTGCCTGCTGCTTGAATGCTTTCTGCTTTATGAAGTCTGATCATTTTTTTTTCTTTACAACTTACATTTCTGTGTTCCCTTTCAACGTTTTGAACTGCCTGTTTTACCGTCATTTTTCTCCAGTATTTTTAAGGAAATTTGAACACCAGGTCTCAAATTGGGATGAATGTCAGGACCAGTTTTAATAGCATCTTTTGAGAGAGGAAAGGTGTTTCGGGAAAGAATTAAAGAGCATGAGTCCTCACCAGATGATGACATCATTACTGTTGGTGGCATAGTGAACATCAGATTACCTAAAGGCCAGGAATAGGAGATTAGTAAAACAAGGTAGTTTCAGGGATGAAGGACTAGATTTGAACACAGATGAGAGATTTAAAGTTGAGATCCTTTTAGTTCTATGAGTGTTCCCAATGAAAAAATGCAAGTTACTTTTTGTAAATTTGCACATTTGGGTTGGAAAAATATTCTTCATTTTGCCTTTGAGCCTCCTGTCCTCTCTGCTTCATCGCAAGGTCTTTGTGTAAACTAGTCAAATCTAGATTCCAAAGCAAATATCAATTGCGAATGTATATATGCCCGTTCATTCAAAATGTGTAATGGGATCGCCACACCATCATACTGAGAGGATGGGACTGGCCTCAGTTTGAAGACTTTTCCAAAAGATTGCACCTCTGGCAGTATAGCACCCCTTTAATACAATACTGAGGTTATCAATCTGATTTATTTATGTACATCAGCCCTGTCATGGGCCTGAACAGGACTAAGGATGAGAGTATACAGCTACTACCCCACAGCTGACACTTCTGACAGAGACCCTGTATGACAGCACCCGTGGTCGGGATCGAACCTGGGTCTCCAGCGCTGCAAGCAACTCTACCACGGCCCTATCTTTTCATTCCCGGGTTTTGGATCCTGCTATACAGAAACTGGATTCAATGTTATAGCAGTTACTACATTTCAAAATTAATTAATTGGGTATTAAGTGCTTTCAGAGGTTTTGAAAATACATTACATAAATTAAAGTCTTCCTTTTAAGTATCTCAAGATATGAAGATTTGTATAACGTGTTGGTTGGCCACACACAGACCAAACCTTCCTTATCCTGCCAGTGAGTATAAAATACATTATTCTCATTTCCTCTCTCTCTAGCTCCTTTTCCCATCACAGTCTTTGTCAGCCTCTTATTTCACTAATCTTATTTTGATCCCATCAGGCAGAGGGTTTGAAGACTGAAATAAAAATGTTACAATAACGCAGCCAGAAAGCCAAGAATAGACTTTACTAAAATACCAACTGCATAATAACATGCCTCCTCTTTTGTCTGGAAAACATATAATTTACAAATAAAGCCAGTCCTATAATCATAAAGATGAATGTGGCAGCTGAAATTTAAATTGTGTTCCATTATATTGTGATTAAGATTGTGCCTTCATTGTATAATTAGAACACATTCTAACTACAGGTTAATTTGTTTTATTTGCCTCTCAGGCTTGTGTTCAATGCACTGCTTGCTCGATCCCGATGAGATCTAAAAAGAAACCAAGACCTGCATCCACACAAACAATGCAATGATCTCATGGGATGTAAAAATGGTCTGCAGTCAATGAAGTAATGTTTAAGTGTAGTCACTGTAGGAAATGTAATAGGTTACGGATTGCAGCAAGATCACGTAAATAGCAAAGCCCAGATACCATAATTTGTTTTAGAAATATTGATTGGGACAAAAGTAAAGCCAGGTTTATAACTCCCCCCGTGTAGGAAGATATGAATTAAAGCTGTATTTACATCAGTCTTCACTGTGGAGGGTAGAAGTTAGAATAGTTTTCAATCTGGCATTGGAAAGGAAGGAGGGATTTGGAGAAACCTACATTTGCCAGGACTGTGGTGCTGAGCAAATTGTTACCTGACAAGTATCCAGTCCTAATGAACCTCATCCTCGGTTCTTTAAAGAAGTGGCTGGGGAGATGGTGGGCGTGCTGGTGCTGATTTTCAAATTGTTTATTGCATTTGAGAAGGTTTCATTAGATTGGAAAGCAGTCAATAATACTCCTTTATTTAAAAAGATGAGGGAGCCGGAATTCAGAAAACTTACAGATAAATCCGTTATCACAGGGAAAATGTTAGACGCTATAATGAAATATATTATACTGGGACGCGTGGAGGGAACGGCCAAACTCAAACAGGTTTGTGAAAGGGAAATCAACTTTGTCAAATTTTGTCAAGTACTTTTGAGTAAGTAACATGTGCTGCAGATAAAGAAGAACTAAATTTTAGATTTCCAAAAAGCATTTGATAAATTGGCATATTAGGTTATTGTGAAAAATAAATGCTCAAGGTATAGGAAATGACATGTTGACAATGGATGGAAGATTGGCTGGCTGGCTGACAGAGAAAGTGGGCTTGCATAATATTTACTTTCCTGGTTGGCAAGTGGTGTACAACAGGGACTGGTGCTGGGATCTCATCCATTTAACATCTTGAATGGGACTTGGATGAAGAGATTGAGGATATACTTTCTGGATGTGTTGTTGGCACGTAGATAAGTAATAAAATAAGTTAAAATAAGGCATAAGGAAACTGCAAGAGAATACAAGGTGGTTACATGAGGGGGGAAAGAAGCTGGCAAGTGGTGTGCAATGAGGTGAAAATGTGAAAATGTCCATTTTGGCAACAAAAAAAATTAAACGGAAACAAATATATTGTCTGAATGGTGAGAGATTACAGAGCTTCGATGCTTGGGGATCTGGGTTACCTGGCTATTGATTCACTGAAGGCTTGTATGCAGATATCATTAGAGAAGCTAAATACATATTGTCATGTATTACTAGAGCCATTGAAATGCTAGCAACACTCAACAAGCCTACAGTATCTGGAACGTGAAACCGTTGACATTTCAGGTCTGGACCTTTAACTCTTTTTGAGCTCCGATAAAGGGTCTCGGACCTGAATCCTTAACAGATTCTTTAGACTGTAGAGATGCAGTGCGGAAACAGGCCCTTCAGCCCACCGAGTCTGTGCTGGCCAGCGTTCACCCTGTACACTAACACTATCCTGTGCAAACTAGGGACAATTTACACTTGTTTACCGAAGCCAATTAACCAATCAACCTGTACGTCTTTGGAGTGTAGGAGGAGACTGGAGCACCTGAAGAAAACCCACGTGCTCACAGGGAGGAAGTACAAACTCCGTACAGACAGCACCCATGGTCAGGATCAAACCTGGGTCTCTGGTGCTGTAAGGCAGCAACTGCAGGACCTGCTGAGTGTTGGTGTGTTTTGTTTTCATTTCTGATTTGCAGCATCTGCACTTTTTTTTTGATTTGTATTTATTGTTAAAACTATGATATTTGTTTCCAGAGCCTTTCATGTGATCACTCTTCACGGGATGACTTTCAACCTTATGATCCCTGCTTATCTACAGCTCTGGTCTCTTGCACATCGCTGGTTATCATAACATCCCTATGAAAAGCTGTCTGCTCAATGGGGAGAAGTCCCAGAGAACGTTTTCCTGGCGCTCACTTGATTGACTTTTTTAAAACTTAAAACTTCCAGCTGGTCTATTTTACAACAGACATATAAGTTCACTCCCCAGACCACCTCAACACCTTAAGTTCCACTTCTTTGAGTAAGATTTTGATCTGCTGTCATACACGATTTGGAATAAAAGTTTAATTTGATAGGTAACACAGTGTGGTTTTACTGTGTTAAAAGCTTCTATATAAATGCAGGTTTTTATCATTCTGAATTTATTGTGTTTTATTTTTAATACAGGCACAGCTCGGACTAGGACACTGCCAAGTGAACCTCGTTAAATATCTTTCAGTGCGGCCACATTACCTGGCCCCAGCTGGCCAACCTTTTGTTTTCGGCCCTTGTTATTGTGTCTAGACTGTTATTAGGCTGCCTCGAGTAGATTTCAATGGTATCGATAACACCTGGGGGGAAAATGAACTGGAGCACTGTCGAGCTCAGAGTGATGGCTGGAATGTGAACAAATAAAGCAGGTCCTTGGGTAGGGTTACTAAACGTGCAGTATAGTTGTTGCTACATGCTGCCCTCTGCTTCTGAAGTTAAACAGAGTGTCTGACGTGGAGTAGAACACACAACTGCGGTTTGAGTGTGTGATTACCGGCATGGCCAAGGGTGAATTCTGCCCCTTGGTCTTAATGAGCATCCATTATGAATTAATGTCTGTGCTTCATCAGACTTTAGCAGTGGCCGTAAAAAGGAAAGGAAATGCTTTAATATCTGGTTCTCATTTTCGAAAGTTGGTTAAAAAATGTGAGGTTTTTTTTCATGTACCAACTTGATCTTGTTGGGTTCAAATTAACTAACTGGTTCAGAAACTTCTTCACCAGTGAGCAGGGGAGATTCACTCACACAGAGAGTGGTGAATCTCTGGAACTCTCTGCCGCAGAGGGTAGTCGAGGCCAGTTCATTGGCTATATTTAAGAGGGAGTTAGATGTGTCCCTTGTGGCTAAGGGGATCAGAGGGTATGGAGAGAAGGCAGGCACGGGATACTGAGTTGGATGATCAGCCATGATCATATTGAATGGCGGTGCAGGCTCGAAGGGCCGAATGGCCTACTCCTGCACCTAATTTCTATGTTTCTATGTTTCTGTAATAGAAAAATTACTACCAATTGAATAGTTGAGGTTAATAACGTTTAAAGGAAGGTCAGATAAATGCGTGTTGAGGAATAAAAGCAAATGCTTGCAGGGTGAGAAGGGACTGGCATAGACCATAAACACTGGTACTGACATAATGGGCTGAATGGCCTTTTTCAGTCTGTACATTCTCCAAATGCTGTGAATCAACTATGAACATTGTTATAAAGATGTTAGATTAATGATGTTGGAGAGTTTTTGTGGTCATTAGGAAACTGTCTCGTTTAGTTTGGAGATACAGCATGGAAACGGGCCCGTCGGATCACCGAGTCCACGCTGACCAGCGATCTCTGCACGCTAACACTATCCTATGCACACTAGGGACATTTTACCAAGTCAATTGACCTGCAAACCTGTGGAGTGTGGGAGGAAACCAGAGCTCCCAGAGAAAATTCATGTAGGTCACGTGGAGAACGTACAAACTCCAGACAGACAGCGCCTGTAGTCAGGATCGAACCCGGGTCTCTGGCGCTGTAAGGCAGCAGCTCCACCGCCGTGCCACCGCGCCTTGTCCTTTCGACAAATGCATTGCATGCTGTCAACAGAAATCTTCCTTTCATATATAATCAATAACATTTATATTAATAACGTATCTATATCATATTACCCAGTGAGATATTTTGCTTGTTGCTCTACATATTCGTTAGATATTGCTCTGTCCTTTTGGATGGATTATAGAGGCTTTATTTTACCAGCAGCAGGTTAGTGTGCCGTTCTGCATCAGTAACATATTCAGCGCAAAGAATCTTCCCCACTAATCTAAATTTCAGTAGAGCTCGGAGGTTACAGTTAAACTTGGCTTAAAATAAAGATTTTCATCCTATCAGACAAAAGAATATTGAACGCAAAGGAAAAATCGATTTTTGCTGCTAAATATGTTTGTTTGAAGAATCGAGGATATAATCTATAAAGATAAAAATTAATATCGAGCAAGCGTGGGAGACCAGTAAATTAATATGTGATTGACACACAGTTAATGGTTGGTGTGTTATAGTGCATTGTGCTTGGCTCCAGTACAGGGATACAAATTCTTCCTCAGTAAAGGAGATAATGTTGCCTCCTTATCCCGTGTGTTTCAACACTGAATGTACTGTGCATTTTTCCAGACACTCCGTAAAACACTTAATTAACTTATGGTAGACAGAAATGCTGCCGAAACTCAGCGGGTGAGACAGCATCTATGGAGCGAAGGAATAGACGACCTTTCGGGTCGAGACCCTTCTTCAGACTGATATGGGTGGAGGTGGGTCGGGGAAAAGATAGGAAGAGGCGGAGACAGTAGGCTGTGGGAGAGCTGGGAAGGGGAAGGGAAGGAGGGAAAAAGCAAGGACTACCTGAAATTGGAGAAGTCGATGTTGATACTGCTGGGGTGTAAACTACCCAAGCAAAATATGAGGTGCTGTTCCTCCAATTTGCGGTGGGCCTCACTCTGGTTATGGAGGAGGCCCAGGACCGATAGGACAATGAAATTCTTGCTTACTGCAGCACAACAGAATATTTTAGACATACATTTGTTTGTTTCTTTGTTTGTTTATCCTTTAATAATCCTCTACAGGAAATTACAATGCCACAACAGCTTCAAGACAGACATAACACCACACATTTCCTCAGATAGCTTCCATACTTAATAAGATACAGATAAAATACAGATCAGATCAGATCAGTGTGACGATATACCATAGAATATATATACACACACACATAAATACACAAATAAAGTGCAATAGGCTGTTATAGTTCATAGTTTGTTTGAAGTTATGTTTGATAGTCTGATGGCTGTGGGGAAGTAGCTATTCCTGAACCCGGGTGTTGCAAATTTCAGACTCCTGTACCTTCTACCTGATGGCAGCGGAGAGATGAGTGTGTGATCTGAATGGTGTGGGTCCTTGATGATGCTGGCAGCCTTTTTGAGGCAGCGACTGCGATAGATCCCCTCGATGGAAGGGAGGTCAGAGCCGATGATGGACTGGGCAATGTTTACAACTTTTTGCAGCCTTTTCCGCTCCTGGGCGCTCAGGTTGCCGAACCAAGCCACATTGCAACCGGTCAGCATGCTCTCTACTGTGCAACTGTAGAAGTTCGAGAGAGACCTCCTTGACATTCCGACTCTCCGTAACCTTCTCAGGAAGTAGAGGTGCTGATGTGCTTTCTTTTTATTCCATCAGTGTTCTCGGACCAGGAGAGATCTTCGGAAATATGCACGCCCTGGATAATTGAAGCTCTTGACCCCCTCCGCCATTGACCCGTTGAAATAAATGCGACTGTTGATATAAATTCCCTGACCATTCATTCTTACACTCCCACCCCACTGTGCTGAGTCATATGATTATAGCAGAAATAAGGATCATAAATTATTCTAATAGGAATCCCAACAGAGTTTGAATAGTAAGGCACAGTTCAATAAGGGTGTTGACTTGAAATGTCACCCATTCCTTCTCTCCAGAGATGCTGCCTGTCCTGCTGAGTTACTCCAGCATTTTGTGACTATCTTTTGAATAGTAAAGGAAGCTAGTTCTATGCATGAAGGAGAAAGGACTAGAGGGTTGGCAGAAGGCACACATGCAGTAATATCATTGCCTTGGATCAGGTGGATTGAAGAGTTGAATATAGGTAGACAAAAATACTGGAGAAACTCAGCGGGTGCGGCAGCATCTATGGAGCTCCACAGATGCTGCTGCACCCGCTGAGTTTCTCCAGCATTTTTGTCTACCTTTGATTTTCCAGCATCTTCAGTTCCTTCTTGAACAGTTAAATATAGGTGACAGCCACGATTAGGAATGGGGGTAACATGGAGGTTCACCACTTTAGATTGTTGCATGATAACCTCTCGCCTGGAGAAGGGTCTCGACTCGAAACGTCACCCATTCCTTCTCTCCAGAGATGCTGCTTGTCCCGCTGAATTACTCCAGCACTGTGTGTCTATCTTCCTACACATTTTGTCTCTCCTTTGGGTTTGGGGATCGGGCTGAGATTGTACCACTGATTTACTGAAAGTTCCCAGGTTCATATTGACAGCATGGCCATTTGGGTGAGGAACCTAATCCAAACAGCACTCACAAAACTCTTTCCCAGCAAGAGATTCCATTGTGGGGATTACAGCAATCGTACAGCTTTAGAGAATACCATTTGACCCCTGAAGTCTGAAAGGTTTCTATCCAACATGAATCTGATTCTAGTGAGGGAAGGGCAAGCAGAAGGCTCATTCAAGATAATTGGTAGAAGTAGACGAATGGGCGGCATGGCGGCACATCGGTAGAGAACTGGGTTCAACCCAGAACATGGCTGTTTGTCTATGGAATTTGTACGTTCTCCCCGTCACCTGCTCCGGATTCCTCTCACACTCCAAAGACGTACAGGTTTGGAGGTTAATTTGCTTGGTATAATTGTAATTGTAAAATTGTTCATTGTGTGTGCAGGACAGTGTTAATGGGATGGTGGTGGGGGGGGGGTCGCTGGTAGACGCAGATTCGATGGGCTGAAGGGCCTGTTTCTGCCTAGTATCTCTAATCTAAACTAAAAAAGTGCTGGTGTTGGATGGGCAATTGTTTGGGGTTTCAATGAGTTAATGTTTCTACTTACCATGCTGTCATGTGGTATGCACTGCCTGAAAGGTTAGTGGAAGCAGATTTATTAGTAACTTGCAGAAGAGAATTAGATATACACTTGAAGAGGGATATAAGCAGGGCCATGTGGAACGAGCCGAAGGATAGTCCTTTGAAAGCAATGGCATATCAGCCAAATGGCTTTCTCCCGCACAGGATAATTCTACTGATTGAACGATGCCTGATCCTGCTATCATTAAGCTTCATAGTGTTGATGTGTATCATCAAGAATTTAAGTCCAAAATTACTGTTGCAATTAATGTAACAAGGGAAGCATTTTGCTGTTACCAGATGTGTAACATTACAGATGGTAGCTAGATGGTTTACCTTAATTCCCTGAGATGAGGATGAGAGAGATTGCTGTTTGGGATTCCTTGTAAACTGTTGTGTATTTTGTACAGTTGCAAGCAGGTGGTTTGTAGTGCTTCATACACCAAGGATCAAGTCAGAATTTCAGAAACAGGACTGCAGTGTTGTGCTAGGAAACAGCTTCTGTAATAGGGAATGAAGTTCCTTATTACCTTTGTATGAAATATTGGATAATGTTGAACAATGGCTGCAATGTGCTATTGAAAGGTGGTGCACTATGACAAGCTCCAGTCATGGAGTGATGCTTTAGTTTCGTTAGAGATGCAGGAAACAGGCCCTTCGGTCTATCGGGTCTGCACTGGCCAGCGATCCCCGCACATTTAGACTATCCCACACACAAGGAACAAGTTTCAACTATACTAAGCCAATTAACCTACAAATCTGTACGCCTTTAGAGTGTGGGTGGAAACCGGCGATCCTGGAGAAAGCCCACGCAGGTCACGGGTGAACGTGCAAACTCTGTACAGACAGCAACCGTAGTCAGGTTCGAAGCTGGGTCTCCGGCATGCTGAGGCAGCAAGTCTACTGCTGTACCACTGTGCCACCTGCAGTGTCATCATGGCACCTTCCATCATGTGGCAGGTGATGTAAAGGACACAGCTCCTTTTGCCATTTCAAGATTGACATCCGTGCATTGCTCACTATTACACTGTGGATTGAATTTATCAATCGCAGAATGTGTGTTTGCCTAAAAAAAAACCTCTGGGGATGGCAAGGGTTTTGAGCATTTGAAGTGACAATGTTTTGATTCGGGGTGTAAATCCTCTCCAGTTCTTTTCCCTGTCCATATTTCCTCATGGTGATTGGGGGCATAATTTTAATTTAATAAATTATCGTGAGCTCAGTCTGTTAACCATCTGTGAAGCTGCTCCTCTGGCAGCAACAAGTCAGCCAACTCCTGAATTAGACCCACCATTAATTGGTAGATTGCACATATAAGCTCTTGGTGACAGGTTGCTGTGAAGATTAGAACTCCTCCAAAATGTCCCAAAGCACTTTGCAGGAGTAGAACCTGACAAAAACATGGATGGCAAACAGGTCAGCTAAGTCTTGGTTGATGAGCATTTGAGAAGCATCGTGAAGAGGGACAAAGAATGAAAGACGAATAGATCAGTTTTGAGTAAAGGTTATAATAATAATAATAATAATAATAATAATAATAATGTCATTGTAAATACATACAATGACATTTCAGGCGCACTGCCCGAGCGGAGCTCCAACGTATCAGATAAATATTAACGAATAACAAAAAGGGCAAGAAAAAGTCGTCATAATGTGCAATATTTCACAGTCTAGTGTTGTGGCAGTACAAAATATTGGCTATGGGAGCTGTGTGTTCAGTGCAGAGTTCAGAGTGGTGATGGCCTTGGGGTAGAAACTGTTTGTTAATCTTGTGGTGTGTGATTTGATGGATCTGTAGCGCTTTCCTGAGGGCAGAAGGGCAAACAAATGAGATGAGTCCTTTAGGACGCGTGATGCCTTCCGCAGGCAACGAGAGCTATAGATCTCTTCCAGGGCAGGCAGGTGTGTGTTGGTGATCTTCTGGGCTGTATTGATGACTCTCTGCAGAGCCTTTAGAACTTGACTTTTTAGTTACCTCTGCCAGAGTGAAAAAAATTGGGAAGTGAGAAAGACCAACAATGCAGAAGAGCAAACATCTACGAGGCCATAGAGGGAATTGAAAACAGGTACAATAAGTTTTTAATTGAGGCATTGGCATTCTATGATTCAATGGCAGTGCAATGAATGAATAGGACTTGGGAGTTTGGGTAGGGACAGCAGAGTTTTGAATGAATTCAACTTCACAGAGGTGGCCAGAAAGCCATTGGAATTCCTAAAGGAAATTCTTGTGTAAATGTGCTGAGATTCTGACAAGTGATTAACCAAAAGCTTGAAATATCGGTCTGTGTTAACATCTTGATGATTCATTCCACATGTATTGTTTTCCCAGTCCATTCCTCTCCCACTTCCGAGATGTTGTTTGGAGTAGTTTAGCTCTACTGTTCTTTGCTCCCTTTTCTGCAGCTCCCCTGTTCTAGTCATTGGCAATGTCACAGATTCAAGTTGCGTAGACGGACGCCACTTGACTTTAATTGTACTTGCTCTGCTCTTCCTCTTGGTGACCTTGGTGTCTGGAATTGCTGTTTCTTTGTCTCCATTTTGGGGGCTCTCAAAGCCAAGCATCTTCTCAACCAGCCTTTTATTTTTCTTCCAGGTCCAAGGTGAAGTGCTGAGATGTCGATGATCAGGAGTCAGCAGGTTGGTGGGTGCTGGAGTTGCTGTGTGCACCCCTCTCTTAAGGAAGAAGTGAGAGGACCATCAGCTATGAAAGTAGATCAAACTTGCAAGGTCAGTTGCTTTTTTTTTCTCAGAAGCAAACTTCAGTGCAGAAGTATGTCTGAGATCTGTCACTGATTTGGCAAACTATCCAGGTTCAGGGCCAGCTTCCTGCAATGATGGTCACGTTATCTAGACTCCCTGTTCAAGCACAATAGTAAAGGTGTATACTATTTTTGGGGTGTTGTCTTTTGGAGGGGATGTTAATCTGTGGTCCTGTCTGCTTTCTGGAACTCTCTGCCGCAGAGGGTAGTCGAGGCCAGTTCATTGGCTATATTTAAGAGGGAGTTAGATGTGGCCCTTGTGGCTAAGGGGATCAGAGGGTATGGAGAGAAGGCAGGTACGGGATACTGAGTTGGATGATCCGCCATGATCATATTGAATGGCGGTGCAGGCGCGAAGGGCCGAATGGCCTACTCCTGCACCTAATTTCTATGTTTCTATGTTTCTTTATTGATATTTATCATCTATATAAAATGTGTAATTTGGAATAAAGGAAGGATTGTTTTTCTTTATGTAACAACAAAAAACTGCAGATGCAGTTTTATACCAAAAAAAGGACACAAAATGCTGGAGTAACTCAGCGGGTCAGGCAACATCTCAGGAGAACATGGATGTATAACATTTTAGGTTGGGACCCTTTCAGGTGACCCAATCCAAAATGTCACCTATCCATGTTCTCCTGAGATGTTGCCTGACCCGCTGAGTTACTCCAGCATTTTGTGCCTTTCTTAAGAGTTTTTCTTGATATTCTGAGCCATGTTTCCTCCTAAACCAAAATCATTTTTAAATTAAAAAAGACAATGTAGTCATCCCATTGTGCACAAATTGTGCAGTCACTTCTTATCCTGTAGATGGAACTACATATCAGGAGGAAATATTGTCTGGTTGGCTATCTGATCCATTGATCACTGCATCAATAGTTGCTGCAATTTAAGTTGTAGAAATTGGTACCCAACAAAGGTTTCAAAGGCATTTTATTGACACCTGTACCAATTAAAGTGCAGTGATATTTGAATTACCATACAGCCATACTAAAAAAAAAAGCACCAAGGCACACAACCACATAAAAGTTAACATAAATAAGTAAGTAAGTAAGTTTATCGGCCAAGTATTCACATACAAGGAATTTGCCTTGGTGCTCCGCCCACAAGTAACAGCATGACATCCAGTTTGAATGACTCAGAAAACACTAAACATTAATAATAATAAGACGTTAATGATAAAACACCATTGGTCAAGCATGTGAACCAACAAAATACCAGATCAAAGGGAGGCTACAGATTTTTGGCTGTTGAGTAGAGCAACTACTCGTGGATAAAAACTGTTTTTATGTCTGGCCGTGGCAGCTTTGACATCCACCCCAGCAGATTCCCCACATTCCTCACTGTGATGGGAGGCAATAATATCCAATCTTCTTCCCCCTTTACTGTTCCGTGGTCGGGTCAGTCGGCGGTCAAAGCTTCCACGTCGGAGCGGTCGAAGCTCCTGCAGTTGGAGGTCCCGAAGTCGGTTTCTAACCAGAGACCGCGAGCTCCACGATGTTAAGTCCGCAGACTCCCACGGTTGCAGCTCCCGAATCGATCTCCAGCAAGAGGTCACAACTGCTCGATGTTAGGCCGCAGAGAGGACAGAGATACGACATGAAGGTAGGCATGCAGGTGCAGCAGGCAGTAAAGAAAGCGAATGGTATGTTAGCTTTCATTGCAAAAGGATTTGAGTATAGGAGTAGGGAGGTTCTACTGCAGTTGTACAGGGTCTTGGTGAGACCACACCTGGAGTATTGCGTACAGTTTTGGTCTCCAAATCTGAGGAAAGACATTCTTGCCATAGAGGGAGTGCAGAGACGGTTCAACAGACTGATTCCTGGGATGTCAGGACTGTCTTATGAAGAAAGACTGGATAGACTTGGTTCATACTCTCTAGAATTTAGGAGATTGAGAGGGGATCTTATAGAAACTTACAAAATTCTTAAGGGGTTGGACAGGCTAGATGCAGGAAGATTGTTCCCGATGTTAGGGAAGTCCAGGACAAGGGGTCACAGCTTAAGGATAAGGGGAAATCCTTTAAAACCGAGGTGAGAAGAACTTTTTTCACACAGAGAGTGGTGAATCTCTGGAACTCTCTGCCACAGAGGGTAGTTGAGGCCAGTTCATTGGCTATATTTAAGAGGGAGTTGTGGTTGAGGGGATCAGAGGGTATGGAGAGAAGGCAGGTACAGGATACTGAGTTGGATGATCAGCCATGATCATATTAAATGGCGGTGCAGGCTCGAAGGGCCGAATGGCCTACTCCTGCACCTAATTTCTATGTTTCTATGTTTCTATGAAAAAAAAAATCTGTCGGGTAAGAGATTCAAGAAGAAAGTTTCCCCCCCCCCCCCCCCCCCCCCACATAAAACAAGCTAAAGAATTAAAACATACATTGAACTTATACTATTAAAACAGCAAAGAAGGAAGGGATAGACAGACTGTTGGCAGGGCAGAGGGAGAAGATAACAAACTGCATCAACTGCTGCCAGCCTTTGTGTCTGACTCCCAACAAACACGATGTCTGCAGAGTATAATTCTGGGTTTGATATCAAAGACAGCACACTTTGCCATTGGGTACAGTCCCCAAGACATTCAGCTGTAAATGATCAGGGCTGCAAACAGCAAGTTGTGTGGAGCAATTACATAGACTACATTCCAAGAAATTCCAGAAGGAGTGATTTGTTTGACATTTTCTTGAGGGTTTTAAAGAATTTAAAGTGGAGTGTAAATCATTCTGTGGTCGGATAATGAGAGCATGAGAGAATTAAGCCCAAGACATTCAGACAGAGAATTGAAGGGAAATGCAATATTAGAATTGAATTTTATATCCTTGCTTGTCAAAAGTATAACAAAGGATACAGAACCAAAATGGTTGACTGAAACTGGGGCACAACAAGTCAGGATTTCTTTGAATGTTAGAACAGGCTTGAGTAAGAATCATTGTTTTCTTCTAAAACTCGCCAGTATTGCATGTGATAACCAATGGATTTGTTTAGAGATACAGCATATAAACTTGCCCTTCGGCCTGTTGAGTCCACGCCGACCATCGATCACCTGTTCACACTAGCTCTATGTTATTCCACTTTTCCCATCCTCTTCCTGCACACTTGGGACAATTTACCAAGGCCAATTAACCTACTAACCCGTGCGCCTTTGGGATGCGGAAGGAAACCGGAGCGCCCGGAGGAAACCCACGCTGTCACAGGGAGAACGTGCAAACTCCACGCAGACAGCAGCCGAGGTCAGGATCGAACCTGGGTGTCTGGAGATGTGTGGCACCCAAACAGACAATATTTATTCCAGTTAAACACTGGTGTCCCTGTCTTTGCTTCCTGAGCCAGTGGGGTTTTTTCTGTCTTCCTGTGTAAAGTCTTCCAGGATGGGTTGAAACTAAACTTTAGCTGGCATACAAATTATATGATAAGGTAAGCAACCATCAGTGCTCTAGAGCTAATGGGATGTCCATAAAAGTACAGTCAAGATGGAGAAGGCATCTGAAATGTCTCGGTGTTGTAACTATGTTTTGAAACGGGGAGTACATATTAAATCGCCAAGATTCTGATTCGCATATTTGTGTGGAACAATTTTTTTTTTTTTATCCACTTAACTTGAAATTCAGCTAGAACTAGCTAGAACTTGAAATCATTCTCAATGTGCTTTGGATTAAACACAATTGATGACTACAATTAAATACAATGAATAATTATGGAAATGCATATTACGTTAGTATCAGCGTTGTGGCCAAGTGGAGTGCAGTTGATGTCACCAGGTAATGGGAGGCACAAATCCACCATTAAGCTGGAAAGTAATAAAGCCCAAAGGGTATTATGACGTGAAAATAGCAAGTTAAAAATATACAGTGGGGAATTAGGGCCAGTGAAATATATTCAGCAGAGGGCTTAACTATTTTTGCAAGTTGAGCTTGTTAAAACATTTGTTTTATTTCAGTTATATACCTAGATTTAAAGAGAGAATTATCAATACACACGGGCACGCAGACACGGGCACGCAGACACGGGCACGCACACACGAGCACGCACACACGGGCACGCACACACGGGCACGCACACACGGGCACGCACACACGGGCACGCACACACGGGCACGGACACTGGCACACGGGCACGCACACACGGGCACGCACACACGGACACACACACACACACGGACACGCACACACGGGCACGCACACACGGGCACGCACACACGGACACGCACACACGGGCACACGGACACGCACACACGGACACGCACACACGGGCACGCACACACGCGGCACACGGACACACACGCACACACATGGACACGCGCACACGGGGGCACACGGACACGCACACACGGGCACGCACACACGGGCACACGCACACGCACGCACACACGGGCACGCACTTTATAAAAAATATTTGTCTTGATTGATTGGATCCAAAGTAACATAAATGAAGACTGAAATTGGACAGAAATGAGCAATGTTGTATTTTTCTTGTGTGGTTCTTTTAAAAACTCCCAGATTAAATTAAGAACATTTGTTAAGCTGATATACTTGCCGAGTGGCATTTTTGATATCACATGGATACAATGGAACTAAATATTTTAAATTTGTAGATTTGGTACCATCTGAGATTCCGAAACACTGATCGTGATTGGTTACAGGATTTAAGGCTTAAATTAGGTCTAAATCTGACATGATTATTCTGGGGAATTGGACGAAAGCCTTTTAATAGTTTGTTTCTTTCTGCATCAGTATACTGTGATGCCTCGGAAACTCCCTGAATTTTCATTTGCAAATTGAAATCAAATAAAGAAAGGGGGATGGGGGAAATAAAAACAAATTAAATATTTGGAGCAGAATCCCTTTCTTTCAGGGGTGCTGGTGAGTGTGGCTTGTTTTTAATGAAGCTGATAAATCCAAATAGATTCTGCAATTATCCATGTGTAAATATATCTGGGTTCTCCAACAGCTTTTGTCTAGACAGAGAGATCAATCAAGCAAGCCCTGGCCTTGCACTTTGCAACATTCAATCTCCACATCTCATTTCCATTTTGAATGCAAACGTGAGTGTCTCGCAAATCGAGTACAACATTTTGATAGTAATGCCACTTCTTTGTGAAGAAATGTAAAACAGTTTCTTATACGGCAAAGGTACAACCTGTGATTGTTAATCTTTTCATTCGAGAAAATGCTCTCCTCGTGCTTTTCTATTAAAGCAAATGTTAATTTGTTAAAGCAACACATTTGTAATGTTCTGTTTCATTTAATGGTTGCAACGGAGGGATTCAAATTAAAACATTTACAATTGAGGAAGATAATTGTCAAATAATGTTTCCTTGTCCATTCCAGGAGATGCTGAAGCTCTGTCTGCCTTTCTCTCTCTCTCTGTATCTCTTTGTCATCCCCATTCTCTGTTTCTTTGTGTCTGTTCCTTCGTGCCTCTGTCTCTCTCTCTCTCTCTTCACCAGTCTCTGCCTTTCCCAATTTTTGCCTCTTTCTTTCTTCTCTCTCTCTCTCTCTCTCTCTCTCTCTCTCTCTCTCTCTCTCTCTCTCTCTCTTCCTTCTCTCTCTCTCTCTCTCTCCTCTCTCTCTCTCTCTCTCTCTCTCTCTCTCTCTCTCTCTCTCTCTCTCTCTCTCTCTCTCTCTCTCTCTCTCTCTCTCTCTCTCTCTCTCTCTCTCCTTCTCTCTCTCTCTCTCTCTCTCTCTCTCTCTCTCTCTCTCTCTCTCTTCTCTCTCTCTCTCTCTCTCTCTCTCTCTCTCTCTCTCTCTCTCTCTCTCTCTCTCTCTCTCTCTCTCTCTCTCCTTCTCTCTCTCTCTCTCTCTCTCTCTCTCTCTCTCTCTCTCTCTCTCTCTCTCTCTCTCTCTCTCTCTCATTCTCTCTCTCTCTCTCTATTTCTCTCTCTCTCTCTCTTTCCATCTCTCTCTTCCTAATCTCTCTCCTCTTACCCTACCCTCTCTCTCTCCCTCCCTTCCCTCTCCCTTTCTCCCCCCCCTTTCTCCCTCCCCTTTTCTCACCCCCCTATTCTCTGTCTCCCCCCTTCCTTCTCTCACTTCTCCCCCCTCCCTTTCTCCCATTCTCTCTCCCTTTCTCCCCACCCCCACTCTCTCCCCCTTTCTCTCTCTGGTGCTGAACTTGTGACATTTTCACAGTAGACAAATTCCATCTTGATCAAACTTATCTTGGAACCGATCAGTCAAAATCAATATTTTCCCAAATAGCACATAATTCTTGCATCTGTAGAAGTTTGTTAGAGTAATTGATACCATGGCGAAACTCTTGAAACTTCTGAGAACATAGAGGCATGGACACGCCTTCTTCATGATTACATTTATGTGCTGCCCAGTTTACCTCATCTAAGATGTTAACTTATGCTGCCAACTCTATCACTAACCCACTGAAGAAAATTGGCACGTGATCTTGTGCCTTCTTTGTTCCGAAGTCAACAATTACTTCCTTGTGCTGTTGACTCCGGACAAGATGTTGTTGTCACAGCAACACTCAATTAGGTGTTCTATCTCGTTCCTGTAGCTGCCTCATCACCCATGGTTTGGCCAATAACAGTGGTGTCAGGTTGTTGAGGCCACAGTTCATTGTCTATATTTAAGAGGGAGTTAGATGTGGCCTTGTGGCTAAAGGGATCAGGGGGTATGGAGAGAAGGCAGGTACAGGATGCTGAGTTGGATGATCAGCCATGATCATATTGAATGGCGGTGCAGGCTCGAAGGGCCGAATGGCCTACTCCTGCACGTATTTTCTATGTTTCTATGTCAATGGCATATTTATAGATGGCATTGAAGCTCTGCTTGGGTGTACAGGGACTAGAACATGGGGCTGAGCACACAGCCTTGCAGTGCACCTGTATCGGTTGTCACGGAGGCTGAGGTTTTGTGTAGGAAGGAACTGCAGATGCTGGTTTAAATGGAAGATACACACATGATGCCGGAGGCTGAAGAAGACTCTCAACCCGAAACGTCGCCCATTCCTTCTCTCCAGAGATGCTGCCTGTCCCGCTGAGTTACTCTGGCATTTTGTGTCTATGGATAGTGCCTTCCACTTCTCAAAAAACTTTTCTGCTGCTCATTCAACTCTTATTTCTTTTTGCTCGTCACTCGACCCGAAACGTCACCCATTCCTTCTCTTCCGAGACGCTGCCTGACCCGCTGAGTTACTCCGGCGCTTTGTGCCCATCATTGAAAATCGGGAGTTTAAGAAGGAACTGCAGATGCTGGAAAATCGAAGGTACACAAAAAAGCTGGAGAAACTCAGCGGGTGCAGCAGCATCTATGGAGCGAAGGAAATAGGCAACGTTTCGGCCCGAAACGTTGCCTATTTCCTTCAGGGCTTCGGCCCGAAGATCAGATTCAGATTCAGATTCAATTTTAATTGTCATTGTCAGTGTACAGTACAGAGACAACGAAATGCATTTAGCATCTCCCTGGAAGAGCGACATAGCAAACGATTTGAATAAATAATAATAAGTGTCCGGGGGGGGTGATTGGCAGTCACCGAGGTACGTTGTTAAGTAGAGTGACAGCCGCCGGAAAGAAGCTGTTCCTCGACCTGCTGGTTCGGCAACGGAGAGACCTGTAGCGCCTCCCGGATGGTAGGAGGGTAAACAGTCCATGGTTGGGGTGAGAGCCGAAACATCACCCATTCCTTCTCTCCAGAGATGCTGCCCGTCCCGCTGAGTTACTGCAGCTTTTTGTGTCTTATCAAGAGGCAGAGATGTTATTATTGATCCATACCAATCGAGGTCAAGCATCCAGTTGCAGAGAGATCCAGAGGCCCAGGGCTTGGACCTTTGCTGACGAGTTTGAAAGGGATGATCAGGTTTAACACTGTTGTAGTTATTCAACAGCAGCCTGACATATGTGTTTCTATTCTCCAGATGGCGCAGAGCAGAGTGAAGCACCAATGAGGTACCATCTGCTGTTGGCCTGTTGTAGCATTAGGCAAATTGCGGGGTAATATCTGAGGCAGGAGACGATTTGCGCAAACCTAACCTGTCAAAGCACTTCATTCTTTTCATTGCTTCAGTTTTGAACGTATATCCTATTTTCTATCAAGTTGTGAGCACCCACTGATCATTCATTGATCCAGTTTTTTGGGGCTTTCCGTTTTCTTTCGGAGCTTTCAGTTACATCACTGCCATGGAGTCAACACAGCATTTTCTTGAATTAAATTAAAGCCCAAATTATATTTTTTGCTATTCCATTTTAATTTGCGTCAAACGAGGTTTGTGAAACTATACCTCTGAATACTTACTCAAATGGCCTCAGAAACGTGCAGCAGGACAGTTCAAAAGTGGAGGCCAAGTCACTGGATGGATTTAAGAGAGAGTTAGAGGGGCTAGTGGAGTCGAGGGATATGGGGAGAGGGCAGGCACGGGTTATTAATAGGGGACGATCAGCCATGATCACAATGAATGACGGTGCTGGCTCGAAGGGCCGAATGGCCTCCTGCATATATTTTCTATGTTTCTAAAAGTGCAGTATTAATCGTATCTCACTGGCTTCTTGTTTTGCAACAACCTCAGACCAGAGCATTCGAAGGCACAAAATAGAAACTATAGTAAATCTTTTGTGGTTGGCCACAATGCTGCCAGTGAACAAGATCATGGCATGGTTAGTTCATCACTAGCTCCTCAACATCTAAACACGTATCGATCCAGTTCTTGAATATACAGGGTGATTCTGCCTCCACAAAGTTCTTGGGTGGAGAATTCTGAAGACCCACTTCCCCCCTGGGTGAAGACATTACTTCCCTCCACGTCTCGAGTGGCTAACTCCTTATTTTGAAACTAAGATCCCTGATTCCACTCTCTTCAGCCAAGAAAAACATTATCGATCCTGTCAAACTTGATAAGAATTTTGTGCATTTCAAATGTTGTCATCTCTCATTCTTTCTAACTCAAAAGGGTATTCGCCCAATCTGTTTAATCTTTCCTCCTAGACAAAGCCGCTATCTCAGGAATCAGTCTGCTAAACCTTCATTTCAGTCCCGGCATCAATAATATATCCTTCCTTGTGCAGCAAGATTAGACCTGGACATAATATTCCAGATGCAGTCTCACTGGGGTGCTATATAATTGGAACGAGATGTCTCTACTCTTGTGCTTAAACTCTCATTCAATAAAGGTCAACATGCCTTGCTAATTGCTTGCTATACCTGCATGTAACTTTCAGCGATGCGTGGACAAGGACTGGGCCCTTCTGATCATTTTTCATTCCCTTACCATTTTAAATAAAGACTCCTAATATTCCAGTTTGTTTTTGTATCAAAGTGGATAACTTTTTTTGTGCATTCATACACCAATATGCCATGCCCTTGCCAATTCAGGTAACTTGCTCTAAACCCCCAAATTCTCATCACCCATATTGCCATCTTGTTATAAACACATTTGGACACATTTGATCAGTTGATCTCAGCGGCCACTCCATTCGTAGCGACTGCAGAATTTCCCAAGCACCAATCTCTGTAGCGTGGAGTCATAAACCACGGAACAGGTCCTTTGACCCAACTCGTCCAAGACGCCCAAAATGGCCATCCACTCTTGTCTTATTCAATAAAGTGACCAAAACTCAAAGGTTTCAAAGGTTTCTTTATTAGTCACATACACCTCGGTGTCATGAAATTCTTGTTGCCAATGCAGCATGTAAAAAAATACAAACATGACAATAATAAAGAACTTTAACATAAAAAACATCCCCCCACAATGGTTTCCATTATGAGGGTAGGCACTAAGTCCAGTCCCATCCCCATGTCCACCCATAGTCAGGCTTATTGGGGCCTCCGCAGTCGCCGCTACGGAGGCCCGATGTTCCAGGCCGTTCTCGCCGGGTGATGGTGCACCGGAGTCGGGAGAATCCTCTCAGCGGCTTGGGAACCCTAGAACGGCCGCTTCCTTACTCGAGACCGCGGCTTCCGAAGCCAACAAGGCCGCGCCGGATGGAGCTCCACCACCGGCGATCTCGCCGCGAGATCCCAGGCTCCCGATGAAAAGTTCAGCGCCGCCGCCCGCGGCTGGCCGCTCCGCAGACCCGCAGCTCCGCGATGTTTATACTCGGCGATCTTCAGCTCATCGGAGCTTCAGCTCAGCAACCCGGGCAAGGCATCGCCCGCTCCTCAATAGCGCTCCAGCTCTGTGCCGCCGCCGAAGCCGAGGTTCTGGGCGGTCCTCTCAGGAAACGCCGCTCCAGGCCCGCTAGTAGGCCGCGAGGACGGGTCGAAAATGCAGCCCGGAGAAAAGCTGCCTCTCCGACCAGGTAGGGACCCTGAAAAGTAGTTTCTCCCTCCCCCACCCCCCACATAAAAAAGACTAGACCTCCATAACAAAAACACTTTAACTAACTAAAAATTAAAAAAAGAGATGAAAAGACGGACAGCTGCAGGCTGGGCAAACCATACAGGACGGCGCCTCCTATAACTGAATACAATATTCCAAGTTCGGCCTCGCCAACATCTTGTGCATCTCCTACATAACATCCCAACTTCCACACTCAATGCCCTTATTGATAAAGGCCATTGTGCCAAAAGTCATCTTCATCACCCTGTCCACCTGTAATGCCACTTTCAGGGAATGATGGACTTTTACTCCTTGGGTCCTCTGTTCTACAACACTCCCCAGAGGTCTATTGCTCACGCCAGAAGTCCTACCCTAGTTTGACTTCTCACTTTGCTCCTTTCCAAATTAAACTCCATTTGCCATTTCTCAGCCCACTCACCCAGTTGATCAAGATCCCTCTATTTCTTGACAACCTTCATTGATCTACAATACTTGATCAGCCATGATCACATTGAATGGCGGTGCTGGCTCGAAGGGCCGAATGGCCTACTCTTGCACCTATTGTCTATTGTCTATAATACTATTTCTTTCAGTGTCGTCTGTACTCCATCACCGCCTCTCTTCCTGAAACTGACCTATTTATTCCTTGCATCTAACCATTTATATCCCTTAATATTCCTCAATCAACACTTGTACATTACCCCTAATTCCATATAAGTCTATTTAGTTGCCTCCTCTGTGGCAACTTGCCGAAGATCTTCTGAAAGTCTGAATGTATCACGGCCACAGGTTCGTCCTTGTCTATTCTGCTAGTTACAACAAAGTCCGTGAAATGACAACGGTGATGTCTCTAACAAACCAACGTTGACTCTACCTAGTTATATTGGGTTTTTTTTATCATGGATTCCAGTATTTTCCCCACCTGATGTCAGGCTAACTGGTCAATAGTTCCCTGCTTCGATGACACCTTATTTTTCAATAATGGGGTGACATTTGTTGCCGTCCAATCTGAGGGATTTTGGAAGATGGTACTCAAAGTATCAATTATCTTCGATACTACCCTTATCAAAAACTCTGGATATAGGCCATTTGTTCTTGGGCTTTTATCACCTTTCAGCCCCATTAATTTTTCAAATATTCACAATTTTTCAAGAGTAGTTATTCGTTTCAGCTCCTCATCCACCTCTAGAACATGCTTTTTCTATTTTTCTGTGAAGTCGGATACCAAATATTTATTTAGCTTGTGTGCCAAGTAACTCTGTATTTCTGGAAATGTGCCCATTGGGTGTAGACGGACATAGTAACAGTGACCGGATCAGACAGGATTGATGTGAACAATTTAAGTTGCCAAAGAAAGAGCCTATGACTCTCTAAAGCAAATGACATTTCCATAAAGCCTTCGTGAACCCAAAACGACCCATCAGATGCAATACTTTTTAAGTATCGTCATTCTTTGTCATGTAGAAAACACACTAACCAATTTGTACACAGCCAGCTCGCAAGAACAACTATGTGATCGTAACAAGTTATTTTGTACTGGTGATATAGGATGTGTTGAAATATCCTCGGTATTCAAACATTGTAATATTAGTAATGAGCAGCTGTGTGCAAACAAATCCTTGGTTTGTCCTTTCAGTTTCCTCTGATTGGTGCTGTACATCCTGAGGGGAAGGGGAAATGCACACTCGCTGCAGAAAAGGATTTGGGGGGGGGGTCTTTACTTGTTAATTTTTAATGTAAATGTCGAACTGAAAAGCCTTCAGGACAATCTATCCTTGTGCTGCCTGGCTCAATTGAACTGCTTTTGATCAGGTTCCCAACTTACAATAGACATTTTATAAAGATGCAACCACTGATTCCCCCCCCCCCCCCCCCCCCCCCCCCCCCCCCCCCCCCCCACCCCCCCCCCCCCATTTCATTCTGTACCCCCTCCCCCAAACGTTCAAAAAAAGGTTAAATCAATCCTGATGAATAGCATTATTAAGCATTAAGAAATTGTCCACTAATTCAGATAGCTTGCTAATTCATTACTAAGGTTCAGTTACCATCAAGTTGTGACAACATTAATTGCTTGTTATGTACCACATGGAGAAAGAACTAATTGGGTGCTCCTGAGCCTCGGTCAGTAACACTCACACATCTGAGATGGAAGGTCGTGGGTTCAAGTCTTACACCAGCAGCTCACGTTAACACCTTCATGAAGATGTACAGCGCTGTCAGAGGTGTCCTCTTTTGACAGAACATTCACTTGAACCCCTGTTCCAGGAAAAAAAATATACAATGGCAATGATTTGAAGAAAGTTGGATGAGTTCTCTGCTGGGTCTGTGACAATATTTATACCTGCTCCAAGACCCCTGAAACAGAGAGTCGAACCATTATCACGTTGCGCTAATTTTATGACGTAAGCTCCCTGTGGCAACAGTACAATAACGACTGGATCATCTGTTTTAGTAATGTTGTTGGGTGTTTAATATTGGTAAGGACGCTGGGGATAAGTCTCTGCTCCAATCTCGTAATAATGCTCTGAGATTATGCACGGTCTCTGATGCATGGTGTTCTTGCAGCATTCCCTCCAGCACTGCACAATGTGGGAACGTTTGTGTTCAAGCCAGATCATAGGACATGGACAGGCAGCTTTCTGGCTCGTAGAAGCCAGGAGGGTGATGTGGGCAAACATTAGACTACCACAAGACTTAGAGTGACTCCTCTCTCCTTATTAATACAGTACGTTCAAGAAGGAACTGCAGATGCTGGAGAATCGAAGGTAGACAAAATTGCTGGAGAAACTCAGTGGGTGCGGCAGCATCTATGGAGCGAAGGAAATAGGCAACGTTTCGTCCCGAAACGTTGCCTATTTCCTTCGCTCCATAGATGCTGCCGCACCCGCTGAGTTTCTCCAGCAATTTTCCCTACCTATTAATATAGTACCAGTGCTGACTCAATCCCGGACAATTAGTCAAGACATATCTTCAAATTGTCCTGATTGTTGTACCAATACATTGCTAATTTTGTAAATGCTGAATTTTCCAAATGGCTGCTTCCCCAGGAGTGTGAAGCAGACTCTCTTTTCAATGATAATTTTCTTTTGATGATTGTATTTTTTCGATGAGACATTTGAATTTTGTCTGCCGAGGCTATTCAGCCTGTTAACTCAATAGGATTAGGTTGGTTTAGTTTTGAGATACAATGTGGATACAACATGCCCTTCGGCCCATCTAGTCCGCGGAGACTAGTTGGGCCGTACGCCACTTCTAGCCTACACGCTAGGGGCCATTTACAGAAGCCAATTAATCCACAAACCTGCACTTCTTTGGAATGCGGAAGGAAACCGGAGCACCCGGAGAAAACCCACGCGGTCACGGAGAGGCAAGCAGACTCCACACAGACAGTAGCCGTAGTCAGGATCTTACCCGGATCTCTGATGCCGTGAGGCAGCATCTCTACCTGTGGAATTCTCTGCCTCAGAGGACGGTGAGGGCGGGTTCTATGGATGCTTTCAAGAGAGAGCTAGATAGGGCTCTTAAAAATAGCGGAGTCAGGGGATATGGGGAGAAGGCAGGAACGTGGTACTGATTGGGGATGATCAGCCATGATCACATTGAATGGCGATGCTGGCTCGAAGGGCCGAATGGCCTACTCCTGCACCTATTGTCTATTGTCTATTGTCTACCACTGTGCCGCCTTAAGATTAAACCAGATCTCAATCTCAATTTATGGATTAATAGATTTATAGAAAACTCACTAAAGGAGGTTGTTTGATCTATTGTGTCTGCATAAAATGGGGACTAAAAGCTACCTATACTAACTCTCCACCTCTCTGTCCGGTACATAGCTGCACAGCTCAAAACACCACAAGTACACATGCAGGTTTTTAAACAATATAATGAGAGTTTCTGCCTCGATCATACATTCAGGCAGTGAGTTCCAAACATCCACTACCCGCCTAAGGGGAAAATAGTGTTTCCTCATCTCTCCTCTAATCCTTCTACCACTTACTGTAAGTCTCTGCCCCCCCTAGTTTTTGACCCCATCACTAACAGAAATAAATCCGCCCTGTTTATTCAACTTGGGTCCCTCAGAATGATATGTACCAAAATTAAATCTCTCGGCCTCCTCTGTTCCAAAAGAAATAACCCCAGCTTATCCAAACTTCCTTCATAACCACATTTTTTCCAGTCCCAGCAACAGAATCAAAAATCTCGTCTGTATGCTCTCCCCTCAATCACATCTTCCCTATAATGTGGTGACCAAGAATGTACATGGGACATTCCTGTGGCCGAAATAGTGTGGGATACAGTTCAAGGTACCATCCCAGTTCTAATATTCAGTAGCTCAGCTAATGAAGCAAAGTCCCCATGTATGTTTTTATTAACCATTTTATGGGTCAATGCACATTCACCAGCAGATCACACAACTCAGTAAATTCCCATTTATTGCATGTTCCCTCGCCATATAGCAACTCCCTAAATGTTTTATTTAGGTGGTGAATCTGTGGAACTCTCTGCCACACAGAAGGTAGTTGAGGCCACAGTTCATTGGCTATATTTAAGAGGGAGTTAGATGTGGCCCTTGTTGCTAAAGGGATCAGGGGGTATGGAGAGAAGGCAGGTACAGGATACTGAGCTGGATGATCAGCCATGATCATATTGAATAGCGGTGCAGGCTCGAAGGGCCAAATGGCCTACTCCTGCACCTATTGTCTATGTTTCTATGTTTACTTAAGATTTCTACAGATTAAATGTTCTCTTCATTTCACCAGACCATCGACATCTCCTGCATTCTTGTTCACTGTCAGCCACATGATCAAACGTTATCCTTCTCTTCTACACCCCTGTTTGGTTAAATCTGTAATGTATATTACAAAATATTAAGTACTGTGTACTAAGACCTGTTGATTCACACCTGTAAAAGCCTATCGGACATAAAAACACCTGTGAATGCTCACCATTTGCTACTCTTTTCCCTTGTTTTTGACGCTCTTGATCAGCCTGCCATGGAAACAATGTCAAAAGCCTTGAAAGTGTCCATGTGGACTCCACAAAATGTACTGTCCTCGTTGACTCCCTTTGTTATCTCCTCAAATTAGTCCAACAGGTCCGCCCTAAAACAAATCATTCGGACTGTCCCTGATTAATCTGTGCCCTTCCAAATACAGGTTAGAGTTGTCACTTTGAATTGATTCCAGACATCTTGGCTCCCACTGAAATTAAATTGACTTGCAATTATTCACTTACTTGCTTCTTTTATTATTTAAGTCATGATATAATGTTAACATTCCACGATCTTTTGGTAATATTCCTGCTAGAAACTTTGAAGCATGAGCCTCCTTTTCTCCTTTGCTTTCATCAGCCTGAGATATATTGCGTCTTGTTCTGGAAATTTAACCACTTTGCAAAGTGCTAAACCCCTTAATACCCACTTTTTTTTTACTATATTTATCTTATCCAATATTTCACACTTAACCTCTTCAATTGATTAATATCATCTTTGTTTATAGTGAAAACAGCCACAAAATATCCATTAAGAATATTGCTCATACCCTCTACTTCTACATTATTTCATTTCTGCTCCTGAATACTTTATAATCTTAATAAATATGTTGCTCCTTATGTACGTGAATATTTGTTTTCTTTGATATTACGTCTGTGCTTTTCAGCAAATCTCTGCTTTCCAAATTTATAATTTTATTTCCATAATAACTTCTACGCTCTTCTTGACATTCTGCTGTATTACACTTTCAATTGTTTGCATAATAGACAATAGATGCAGGAGTAGGCCATTCGGCCCTTCGAGCCAGCACTGCCATTCAATGTGATCATGGCTGATCATCCCCAATCAGTATCCCGTTCCTGCCTTCTCCCCATATCCCCTGACTCCGCTATTTTTAAGAGCCCTATCTAGCTCTCGAAAGCATCCAGAGAACCGGCCTCCACTGCCCTCTGAGGCAGAGAATTCCACAGACTCACCGCTTATAATAATATTCAATGATTCATATTTCCTTACACTAGAGGAGGCCATTCAGCCCATGGAGCCTTTTGCTGGTTCTCAGAGCAGTCCCAACAATCAAGAAGGGTCTCGACCCTAAACGTCACCCACTATTTTTCTCCAGAGATACTATGGGACCCGTGGAGTGGCTCCATCTTTTTGTGTCTGTCTTCAGTTTAAACAAGTATCTGCAATCCCTTCCTACACAAACCTATTTTCAATATCTATTGACCCAGTCATGCTAATTTGTATCCCACTGATTCTCTCGTCAGCCACTTATGCTGGTGGTGTTTTGTTTACAGTGTCCAATTAACCCAACAGCCAGGTTGTCTTGGGTTACGGAAGGAAGCCAGAACATCCAGAGGAAACCTATGTGCTCCACAGGGAGAACGTGTAAACCAGAGGTCATGGTTGGACCAGGGTCACTGTGAGTGTTGAACAGCTTTTCACCCTGTGACACCTGTTTTCCCAAAGTTTCCCACTTTCTTTGTCTTATCTAACTGATTATGCACCTAGGCATCCAGGATGCCCCAGGTCCCTTTCTCCTTGAGGAACATGCTCTTTACATGGTGACTTTTTGCATTCTTGTGTACGGCATGCAAAACAATTTCACTGTACCAAGTAAACGCAACAAGAAAGAATCAATCCATATATATTTTCTAGCGAATCCCTGCTGGAATTCCCTCGCATTGCTTTTATACTGATTGACATAAAGGTAGCTGCTTCCAGCCCACTTCTGCTATATCACTTCCATGTCCAGTAACATTGATCTTGCCCCAGTTTAAAAGCTTGGCTGCTGTTGTATCTTTGTTTCTTTCCTGTAACTACACTGTGATCAGTGCCACAAAAATGCTTTCCCACTGACACTGACACCAGGGCCAGATTTAGATGAAGAGAGGCCCTAAGCTATTTCCTTCATAACCACATTTTTTCCAGTCCCAGCAACAGAATCAAAAATCTCCTCTCTACGGGCTGGGGTCACAAGGTTTGAGGGGGATGGGGAAGCCCCAGTGGAACAGCCACTGAGATTACCAGGGTTAGGGGGACTAGCACTAGGACCCAGGGTGGGGGGGGGGGGGGGGGGTTGGAGTCTGCAGCATGGAATTTTCAGGCCCGATGCTGAGTCCAGGCTGCAGGTAAGGCGACAGCTGCGGGCTGCTGGAGGGCGGTGGAGTGGCCAGGGTCAGCGGGCAAAGAGTAGGAGGTCCCGGTGGGCGGATGGTCGGTGGGGCGGCGACGTTCGACGGGTCCGGTGAGGCAGCGAGGTGAGTAGGCGCCCCTAGATCTCGAGGCCCTAAACTTAAGCTTGTCTAGCTTATACGTAAATCCGACCCTGCACTCTTCCCACCCACAAGCTTCATTCCTAAAAAAAACGAATGCAGAATTCCCCCATCCTCTCGTCCGCCCCCTTGATAAGCTTCCTACATGCTGGTTAAAACAAAAGCTCTCCTGAATTTAATTTTGAAATGATGCACCCTCCACTTCTTCACATTGATGGTATCCCAGTTAATGTTCAAGAAATGGAAATCCCCCACTATTATTGCTTAGTGCTTGTAGTCACTGATCTTATAGAGGTGTATAAAATCATGAGAGGAGTAGATCGGGTAGATGCACAGAGTCTTTTGCCCAGAGTAGGGGAATTGAGAACCAGACAACATGGGTTCAAGGTAAGGGGGAAAAGATTTAATAGGAATCTGAGGGGTAGCGTTTTCACACAAAGGGTGATGGGTGTATGGAACAAGCTGCCAGAGGAGTTAGTTGAGGCTGGGACTATCCCAACGTTTAAGAACAGGTACCTGGATAGGCCAGGTTTGGAGCGATGTAGACCAAGTGCAGGCAGGTGGGACATGTTGGCCGGTGTTGGCAATTTGGGCCGAAAGGCCTGTTTCCACACTGTATCACTCTATGACTAGTGTAGCTGGGACATGTTGGGAGGTGTGAGCAAGTTGGGCCGAAGGGCCTGTTTCCATACTGTATCACTCTATATGACTCTCTCTGTCCCATCTACACTAGTCCCACCTGCCTGTGTTTGGCCGATATCTCTCAAAACCTGTCCTAATCATGTACCTGAAACTCTAGCAATTATTCTCACCTTGTTCTGAATCCTGCAATGGTCACCCCATCCTTACCCCAAGGGATCGCTCTGTCTGTCAACTTTAACCATCTTAAATGCATCCATATCACAATTGGTTTGGTGAGTCTTTGGTCGGTCCTTTCATTGAGGTCCTCCTGTATTAACCACATCCATAGGTAGGATGCACCTGAACATATACAATTGTAAAGCAGGACAAGTGATCGCTGATTTTAATTGTGTCGGCTAGCTACAAACTCAGTTTCTCGTACTACTGAGCGTTGCTGTTCAAAGAATAGTGTAAATATGATACATTGAGACAGGGGGTGGTGAATCTGTGGAATTCATTGCCACAGGAGGCAGTGGAGGCCAAGTTGATGGACATTTTTAAGGCAGAGATGGATAAATTCTTGATTAGTGCGGGTGTCCGGGGTTATGGGGAGAAGACAGGAGAATGGGGTTAGGAGGGGGAGATAGATCAGCCACGATTGAATGGCAGAGTAGACTTGATGGGCCGAATGGCCTAATTCTGCTCCTAAAATTTATGAAATTACAAACAATATAAGACATTTTATCATTTCAATAATGATCTGGGAAGCACAGATTATAAAACAGAACAAAATACTGGTTTTCATTCTTTCTATTTTTAATCTTTCCTCAACCTCTCTACATTCATCTCTCCCCTTCGCCCTCCATCGTTGCGTGCTCAATTTTCGCCTCTCTTCTAACCAAATGGCTAAATGGTTCCGAGATAGCCATTACACATTCTACATTTAAAGGGTTTTTTGTTTAAACTTTCGATAACAACTATGTTCTCCCCTTATCAATAAGAATGTTCTTTTATTTACTTTGGCTCCTAGTGTTCTCCTAAAACTCCGAGCAATATCACAAAGAAAACCATTCT